>NC_135863.1:19424328-19679328 GCF_031162955.1 Sander vitreus
AAAAATATGAAATGTTTTTGTCTGGTCATATTTTTTGGCTGCATGGTGAAAAAATTAGTTCAATGTTCAACTATACACCTTATCTTAAGTCTTTTGTTAGACATTTTGAGAAATATACTTATTCTTTTTTTATGCCAAGAGTTAGATGAGAAACTCAACACCTGTCAACAATATACACTGTACAATAAATACAAACTAACGTTACATTCGGCAGCTCGTTTAGCTAAACGACAAGTTGTGGTTTGGCCAAGAAATAGTACAGCACATAACCCTACTGTAAAAAAAACAACTTTTCTTTTGCACATTTCTATACAAGCTACATGTGTAAATTAGTTAGCTTTAGATGTAGTGGTAGGCTAGCTGTTTCCCTGTTTTCAGTCTTTATGCTAGGCTAAGCTAAGCAGTTGCTCGTTCCGGCTTCATATTTAATGTAAAGATATGAGAGTGGTATCAATATTCTCATCTAACTCCCAGCAAGACACCTAATAACCATATTTCCTGACTGAGCATGTTGTATATTTTTATCCTGTGCCACTGTGGCAGCAGCGTAAAAGTGCACCTAATTCACTGTTGAAAATAGAAGTGAACATCTGCAAAGTGAGCTCAATTCGATGGCCCCTTTTTGGGTAGTTAGTGGATAATGGACTTCACCCCTCAGAGAACATTTTTACAGCAGACTGCATGCTAACCTGGCAGTGTAAAGGGGCCTTTAGCCTTTAGTTTCATGGCTCATATTATCCAGACTTACCTTATGCAGCCTCCCATTCCCTTCTTATGTCTGTTTCTGTCTCCTAAATGCAGCATGGTGTCTCCCTTTATCCCATCATGCCTTTAAAATGCATGAGCATATCACCAGCCACCCGGTCTTGACTCTTGCTTTGTTCCTCACCCCCTGCCATTCAAAGCTTTGCAGGCTTCCTCTCAACTGCACACCATTCTCATGTATAAAATATCTTCACAGCATCTCCTTGCATATACAGGGAAGCCATGTGGGGTACAGTACATGACCCCCATCTGATGATGCTTTTGTGTTGTGCGCTTTATGGTAATGAGTGCATACGTCTTTCTGTATTGAATATAAATGCTCTAACTCTGGCGCTGTTTATTCCATGCTTGTATTATAACAACAGCCATAGTTTAGCAGACAACAATATACCATTATATACATGTCCCACCTTGAAGGACATTTACCGCAAACTCTGGTTTCTCTGCAGGGGGCAAGGTAAACCATTTTTCCACGAGTCCCCCGCTGCATTTGAACTGGAAGAGCAGTAATTGCTGCGTAAATTGCACAATGACACCTCTCATTAAATTATTAGCATTGCATTAAGAACAAAGAGGACTGGCAGCGATTTGCTCAGGTTGCTTCCGACACGTCTGTTCCACATTAGTCTCGCTTTGCCAGACCCTCCTCCAAAGCGCGCTAGTTCCACATTAATGGAGGGAGAGATGGTACAGAGAGGTTGCTTTGTTCCTACCTATTTAAAGAAAATGGGGCAAAACATTTTTCCAACAACTGTCAGGAGGATTGTGTTCAATTCCACCTAGTTTTCTGTATTGTGTTTATTCTGTAGTTGGATTTGACATAGTTGCTAAAGTGGTTTGTTATTCTGAACAAACACAAGCTCCGGCTTTTTTCCAAGAATCCCATTATATGTATTGACAGCTAAGAAACAAACCTAGGAGAAAGGGCTGAGGTGAGGGATTGCATGGAGAAACAGAAATTGAGAGTTTTGATTCAAACCAATTTCACCTATGGTTATCTATTTTCAAATGTATCCTGGTGAATTTCAAGGCGCGGAATTATTCTTGATTTAATGCCCAGCCTGTTAGGTTTAAGTTATTCTAATGCCAGGGCTTTGCCTTTGATGTGAATCTCAAAGGCAAACTTTTTTTTTGTAAGAGGCACCTGTTTGGCTTGATTGAATTAGAAGATTAGATATCTTATCTACTGACACTATTGGAATATTTATCAATGTGTCAAATAAATTAATATGTTTGAATCTAAAAATCCCTGTTTGAAACTCATGAATTTACTTATTTTACTTTTTGTACACTGCCATTACACATTTGGCATTTTATTTTCAATTTCCAAAGTGGTTTTGTTTTTCCAATAACATCATACCCTCACTCAGTTCAAATCCTATGCACACCATTATGATAATAAAAAGCTGTATATATGCAAGGTGTACTCAGTCATGTAATTTCATGAAATGGCTCCAGGTGGGTTTTGTACGGGTGCAGATGTTGCTGTTTGCCCCTCAGAGAAACTCATAGATCTTTTTAATGGGAATGTTTATAACACACAACGAGCGCATCCTATTGGATGACACTCAGAAAGCTGGTGAGCGGGGGAAACTCTCCAGAGAGAGTGTTTGTGGTCCCAGAGGACTTTAGCCTCTGAAGCTTCTTTTCATTAAGAGTTACCTCAGGTGTTTCAAAATGCGATGGAACTAAGCTGAATCCAGGACAAACGGCTGTGTAATATGCCTATCAATAGCAGAGACGACTTCAGTAAGGCTGTGTTTGCGACCTGTTGGGCAGTCCTCTGTGTTTTTAGGTCTTCATCTTCAAAAACCAAATGAAAAACTCAAATAGTGGCCTCAAAATTACTCAGCATGGGAAAAACTAAATGCCCTACATTCTCAAAATTTCAAGTTATTTTGGAAATGGAGGGGCATTGTAATATCTGCCTATAAGTACCTATCTAGCCACTATAACTAGATAATGATTTCTTCATGCAGTGACTGAAAAAAAGAGCTTTTGTTGCTGGTTGTTTGTTTTCTTTTTCATGGCAAATTCTGTACCAGACTGGCTGTGAGATTGAAATCAAATTATGTTTCTTTCCAAGTCAATAGCAGCATAATTAAAAAATAAGGTGCAGTACCATATGAAAGCAGATATTATATGATGTCAAAATGTGTAGGCAAATAGAAAGAAAGCAGATGGATACTGTACTTCAGTAGCAACACCATGGACGACTTTTATCAGGAAACACAAACTGTTGCTGTGTGTTGTTAAAGCTAACAAGAAATGACCCTGCCTGTGGCTCTGACATTTACATCCAAGACCACTTGAGTTCATCTGCAGCATGAGATGAAAAACAAAAGACACTTTAATTTAACCCAGAAGTTACAGTAAAGAGTCTGGGGAGGAGGGAGAAGAGAAAGATAAGTTGAGCCCCTTCACACAAGATTCTCCACTTACCACCACCAACCTTAACAATAATAATCTGTTTTATAATGTTCTTAGATTAGTTTGGCCCGTCTTGCCACTTTGACCCTTTTCTTTGGCATTCCTATCATGTGGAAACCCGTCACCACAAATGGACACACACACACACTCACAGTGTTACGGTACAGTCCAAAGGATAATTACCACATTCATGACAATTGGTCCACACTCCCCTCATCCACTTTCTTCCCTACGTTACCCTCCAACATCCACCTTCCATCGGTTCCTTTCTCTCCCAGATACAAGACATTCCTTTTTGTTTTGGTCCGAGATATATGTCAGACAAATGCAAGTGCAGTTATTCTGCTTTTATTTTGCATCAAAAACTGGAGGGATGAGCAGGGGCAGAATAACAGAAGGATCTCTGAGCGGCACTAAATGGATGAAGCATGGAGTTGTTGGAGGCCAGAACAATCATCTGTGTCCTTAGGAACAAATTCTTTTAATGAATTTTCTTCCCCTCTCTGTGCGCTGTGGTTAAAGATCATTTAGCTTAATGCCACCGACGGAAATAGATCCTTTTTGCCAAAAGGTTACTGTTTTAGGTGGAAAGCATTTCCTACTCACTGCCACTGTCACTGCCCTTTAGAAATTGACATACACATAAAATGGAATTACAGACTGAGAAGCCACTGTGTCCTCTGCTTGAATGTCTGTTTATATCTAATAAAGCATTCCTTCCTTCCTTCTTTCCTACCTCTAGGCTTTGTCGAGCCTGCACCCTGAATGCGAGTACATATTTCAGCTGAGGAAAGAGGAGCGTCACTGCCTTCAGTACATTGTAGAGCAGGGCAACAGAACCACAGAAGGTGTGTTTTCCATTTTAGAATCACCCTGCAGCAGTATACCTCATATAAATCCAGGTGTGGCTGTAGTTGTGATATGAAATATACTGCAAATGTTCACATTAAGTACAAGAGTCTAAAGCGGGAATGAATGCATCATAAAGAATCATCAGTCGTCAGGGCGTCCCAACTGTAGAATGAAATTGCACTGGGTGATTTATCACTGTGATGCATCTGTAGAGGAGACCATTAAGGATAGTTACATAAGGATGTATGTATGTTATCCATCTCAAGATAAAGGTATTGGTTGCAGATCTACAGTACTTCCTCATTCTTGTTTTAATACAATTTACAAATAGGCGGATGTTATGGCTTTGAGGAATGTCGTTGGGGGTATTGTGCATGATACACCCCATTTACCTCTACTGTATCTCCATGAGTATATATTTAAACTGTGTGCATTTCAGGCAGCGGTGTATGGCAGTGCATATAAATGTGTGTTTATGGACTCTCTCTTCTAATTAACTACCCCGATAGACACATACTTACCTTCTTTCTACTTTTCCGAAAAGGTTGTCTGCCATTCTGGGATGCAGTTGCCTGCTGGCCTCATGCAGAAGTTGGGGAAACAGTCCAAAGAGCTTGTCCTGCCATCTTCTCCCTCTTCAGAAACAACACAGGTGACTAAAGGATCCCATGGTGACAGAGTGAAGAGGTTGTTGAGATAATGACCAGAGCAGTAAAAGGTGTTTTTGATCCTGATCATTTCACAAAGTGTGTTTATTTGTTTACTCACTAGCGGCCCTGTGAGGCTGTGCTTTGAGCTACATGCTAATGCTGCATTCAAGTCATATCGGATGGATGGCAGAAAAGGGAAAGATTCCCATCTTAACAACAAGCAAGCATTCATATGACAACTCAATGCGGTTGTATGATCACAGAGTTGGTTGTGTGAGAGTTCAAATACTATGCATTGACACAATTACAATATATCCTTCAAATGTGGGCATACCCACTACCGTCATGGCTAAAAACATTAAACATTTGAACTTTCTCTTGACAGGTGAATCTAATCTGAAGTGATCTCTTCATGGCTGACCCTTTGATATCTTGGCCTTTCACCTCAGGTTCAGTGAGCCGTAACTGCACCGGCGGAGGTTGGTCCAGACATTTCCCACCGTACCACATCGCCTGCAGTGTGGATGATGACATTCCTGAGGTGAGAGTTGCTGGGGGCGAGGAAGTTTAAGAGGTCTGACTGGGGAGTGAGAATCCCGATGTCATGACAGGAGGAGAAGCAACAAAAACAAGGAGGAACTGAGAAACAAACTTAATAAAAACAGGGACAAATGCAGACTGCGTCGCAACTTCCTAAATCAACAGACCGAACAAGCTAAATTAGAAAAGAAAAATGTACCATGTTACAAGAGGCCTGTAAGACTGTAACGAAGTGAAACAGTTGCCCATACACCTACATTTGTTCCTTTTTGGGGTAGTTTAGATTTGAGTACGTATGCTTACTGGCTCACTGCCTCTCGAGAGCAGGAAAGAAAATCTATTCAAACATAAATGTGCGTCATGTTAAAATACTTTTGCAAGGCAGTAAGTGAATTAAATGTCACCCATCAGGTAATAGCTGAAATTATTATTTTTAAAATGATCTTGTTTAACAAAGAGAGGATGGGGGGGAAGATAATTATTAGAAACTGATTTTGGTGCTACACAGAGCATCTTTTGTCTTGAGTTAAAAAAAAGACCTTTTACGTTTTCCAATAACAGGGGCGAAGAGTCACTAATTACAAGTTCTCATGTAATTAAGTAGCTTTAATGCTTTATCTACTTTTTTGAGTTTATTGAGTAGTCTGCTTAGTCCAGTCATGCTGTGATTAGACTCAGCCTCAAAATATGGAGAAAGCTTTCTTGCTGTAATGCCGCAGTCATCTCTTCATTACAGTTGAGTCCTGAGCTTGTCTGCGATTTGGTGTCACTTTGAGACATTGCATTCATTTTGAGGCCTGGAAGCATTTTGAAAAGCCTGGACATTGAAGTGTAAGGTTCTTTAATACAAAATCTTCGTTCTCGTCTTGCTTCCAGACAGAGCAGTTATACTTTGCCACAGTGAAGCTGATATACACCATTGGGTACAGTATCTCTCTAGTGGTGCTGGCTGTTGCTGTATTCATCCTGTTGTTCTTCAGGTAAGAACAGATGACATTAAAATAAGTTGTGATTCTCCAGACAAAAGGCAGACAGACTTTTATTCCATTTTTCATTGGTAACCAGTGCATTATGGTAATCTTAAGGCCATTGCATTCACCACAGAGAGCCAAACAATCACAACAATATTGTTGTACTGTAATCAAAAACGATTATTACAAGACTCTCTTAGAGTGATGCCTTTAATAGTGCCATTAGCTGTGACACATTTAAAAAGGTGTCCTTGTGTAGTATATTAGAGGAATAGTATAATAAGCTTGCACTTTCTTGTTGAGAGTTAGAAGAGAAGTTTGACACCACTCTTGCATAGAAGAGAGGTATCGGTCTTCTCATCTAACTCTTGCCTAAAAAGCAAATGAGCATTTTTCCCAAAATGCTGTACTTTTCGTTTAAGAAAGAGAAGCGATGCTGTTGTGAAAAGTCATTTTAGAGACCCTGAAACCCAAAAGTACAAACCAAACATAACTGTAATGAAAGGAGTTGTCATGGTGTTATGATGCTAAAAACTCACCATCATTTCCTGTCTCATAATCCCTGATGTAATTCTCCTTCTCCACCTGTGTCCATCTCTCATTTCCAATATTTTCCATCTTGGATTTGGACCCTTATTGACCTAGAGCTAACAGGTCCTATAGTCCACTTAGCAACTGATTGACACAATGTCAAGGGTTTCTATGCTCTCTGCTCTATGGTTCACTGGATTCAAAGAAGTAGGAGCATGTACAGCAGAAACACAAAACCTCTTTATTTATGATTTCTTTTTTTCTCTGTCCAGCTGGTTTTACAAATCTGTTATGAAATCCCTTTAAAATCACAGTTCCATAACTTCCATCTCTGGTTTAATGTTATTTATTGTTTTTGTTTGTATTTTCTGTCAAACCTTTTGGCCCTAAACTGATCATCATACTCTGTCAACTGCCTATTAAAAACCATGGACACCATGGTGTTATAGCTATTAGTTAGGGTTTAACAATGTGTTGTAAAGCAGAACTTATTTTGACCATCTGGCTGACTTGTACTCTAATCAAACCATCTGGCTTTGATATGTTTTTTACATTTACATTTATTACATGTGTGTCACCTAATTTTTCAGAAGGCTGCGTTGTGCCAGGAACTTCATTCACATCCAGCTCTTCATCACATTTATCCTGAAAGCTGTGGCGGTGTTCATAAAGGATGCAACTCTGTTCTCAAGTGACGACACCAACCACTGCACCCTTTCCACAGTAAGATAATGACAATGGCGGGAAAAGGTTCTTGGTTGTAGTAAGAAATTCCTACGGGCAGATTCCTCATCGCTCTCATCGCATATTGACTGTGCACCTCCGCTCTTATACTAACAGTTCATTCTGTGTTCTTCTTTTCCTTCCTGTGTTTTCTTCTGTCCAGTTTGCCTGTAAGGCCTCTGTGGTCTTCTGTCACTACTGTGTAATGTCCAATTTTTTCTGGCTCCTGGTGGAGGCGCTCTACCTCAATTCCCTGCTGCTTTCGTCCTTTAATCACAGCCGTCGGTGCCTCTGGGGCTTCAGCCTGCTGGGATGGGGTGAGAGACCTTGACGGTTTCCTCAACATATGTCACGCTGAGCTGCAGAGTTTGGTTCGATTTTATGATAGCCCTGTATTATAATTGCTGTTAAAAAAAAGACATTTGTAGGTAATAGATGCAAGGATTACAAGTGAGGGGACTTAGAGACTAGATCATATATATTTACAGATACTTGACTTTTACTCTCTGCATTACATGTATGTTGGTTACATGTATGTTGGTTTCTTGTCACGAGTTATACTCGTGACAAGAAAAAAAATCTACAATAATAATAGTTATTAATGCAAATTGCCTGAATAGTGTGCAAGTGCACTCAAGTCCACATTGGTTTGTTTGGGCCATGGCACTGCTGTTTATTCTGTTTATGCAGCCAGTGCATTATGTGCAAAATGTTTTTCTGCTTTTTTGATGTGAGTGTTTTTTATTAACATCCCTAAAGTGTGATGTTCCAGACAGTTATTCTCCTGATAACACTGGCACTGTACGATTTCCTACTTTCACTCCATGTCTCTATTTTGGACACTGTTGCCTTGTGTTGCAGCTTTTCTTTTTTTAATTCACATACCAGATTTCTTGATTTTTCAATTTGATTTCAGACGTATTGAGCTGAACAGTGAGATACTTACTGCAATTCTGTGATTCAAAGGAGATTCACAGCTCTCTTTAGGGACAACAAGAGGCAGACAGAAACTCTCCTGGCTCGACGGCATCAGCTGTAATTACCAAACAAACTGAATTAAGTATAGTTATTAGTTATTATTAAGTATATTAATAATTTACATCCCTGTGGCAATCTCTACTAATGTATTTGCTTATATTTGTGGGTTGAATGTTTCTGTCCCTTAACTTGCCACTAGTACAATGAATACACAGACATTTGTTCCAGCAGTGACAAGGCAGGAAATTGATCAGAACATATACTGTAGACGTGTAGTGCATGCAGCTTCTAAAATATTCCATTTACAGATCAATACAGATACAAGAAAAGTTGTCATTCGACAGGTTCACACGCTGCTCACTGTCTTTTTATGATTCAACCAACTCAGTGTGTATTGATTGCATCTAACTGACATTAGTTTTTCGTTTTTGCCTCTCCACAGGTGTACCTGTGCTCTTCATTGTCCTGTGGATTGGATCCAGGGTGTATTTTGAGGACACAGAGTTTGTATAAACTTCTACTGCTTCTATCTCCACAAGCACAGTTATTTCCTATATACATTGACATCCCATTCCAACAGAGCCACAGTGTAGCATTTTCCTAAGATTTACTGATATACAGTATAGGTTTTTGAGGAAGAAATACACCAGTAAGACAGGAGGTGAGGCACTAAACTTTTAAACCTTTAAAACAAATGTGTAATTTGTGCTCAATTTGTACTCATTTCTATTTGTTTCTGGTTATGAGTTGATTTTTGTTCCACGGTCAGTTGAAGTCATTGTACATCACACCTAAAAGAACTTCTGCAGACGGACTAAAGTGCGCATTTCAAAATGTCTTCCTACATAGATGTTGGGACATCAACGAGGACTCGCCCTATTGGTGGATCATCAAGGGACCAATTGTTGTGTCTATAGCGGTAAATGCTCCTATTGTGCCGAAACAAATCTGTTAATTATGCACCTAACAGATTACAGATTGCTATGCAGATTATTTGATTTTGTGCATGTTAGAATAGAGAGTTTTGACTTTTTTCATTCTTGCTTTTTCAATAAACAGGTCAATTTTATACTCTTCATGAACATCATCAGAATCCTGATACAGAAGCTCAATCCTCGGCTGATCCACTTCAATAACTCCTCTCAGTACAGGTAATGCTTTAGCTGCACACACAGTATGAGAGGCTGAACTCAGCAGTGATACTGTATCTCCTACTTTAGACATTACTGCATGTGCTGCTTTTCAAAATTGTGTCCATGTGACTTGTTTATCTTATACTGTTGAATGGACACCTTTTCATGTACTTTTTCACTTACTTTAATACTTTCCCACTCTGATAAGTTCACACTTTGATGTAGCAAAAGATGCAAGTCGTGTGAAAACTTTTGATGCACCACAGTTGGCAATGCATAATTCATTCAGTCACTACTGAACCTCAAACTAGTCAGTCTGGGCACGTCTACCTTTTCACTTCCGAGAATCATAATTTGTAATTGAAACAGGCTCACTAATTGGTTGAAAGTGTTCAGGGACATCATGCATATCCTGATCTTATTAAAGACATACAGCACCAAAGGTATGTAAGTTGAGTGAAGCTTGAATTAATTGCACCAGGTAATAATTGATATGTTCCCCTGCACTCACATTTTATTATCCTCACTTTGAATCATGCTCCTGCTGCAACCTTTCTCCTCATTAACAAAAGCTGTGTATAGACCGACGCCCACACACACACACACACACACACACACACACACACACACACACACACACACACACACACACACACACAAGATCCTCTTGATTGGTATCTGATGATTAGCGTGTCTGCATGCATGATGCTTTCCCGGAGCAGCATTCAGATTAGACGCTCACTAAATGACTCCCTGAGGTAGCTTCACCTCCTTCATCTTGTTTCTTTCCTTTTGTGCAACAGACGCCTGACTAAGTCCACCCTCCTCCTCATCCCTTTGTTTGGTACTCACTACATGGTCTTCAATTTTCTGCCTGACTACTTCAATGTTAACCTGCGCCTCTGTATTGAGCTCTGCATGGGATCCTTCCAGGTACACACATACACACAAGTGCTAATTTACTTTTATGTGTTGAATAAGCTGTTTAATGAAACCTAATCTTAAAATTCTCCTTCCGACAGACAATTTATGTAAACAAGATTGAGAGTCTAGAGCCATGCTATCAGATCTGTGAGGCTGTACTTAGGCAGAACGGTCCTTTGATAACATGCTCACAATGATATGAAAAAATGCTGACATTTAGCAGGTATAACGTTTACTGTGTTCACCATCTCAGTTTAACATGCTATCGTTTGCAAATTTGCACTAAACCTAAAGTACAGCTGAGGCTGAAGGGAATGTCATTAGTTTTGCAGGTATTCGGCATAAAACAAAGTATTGGACAAAGTGAAATTTTGACCTGATAGAGTCAGGGGATCACCAAAGTAATAACAAGTCATCCTCAGGGGGACATGAATGTCTGTATATTAATGACCAACTGACTGCTAACGGCTAAAAGATTATCAAAGGTGTTTTAATTTGAATAATAGATTTAATACCAAATTCCTATTTGATAAAATGCTTTTGAAGAACACTAGTTATATGCTTAAAAAGCTGTAATATAGTAGTAATGGGCTTAGCAGTGCTGTGTTGCTGGCAGTGTTTGAGTCTGCTGAAGACATGCAACCACAGAAAAGTCAAATGGCTTCCTCCACTTCATGTCGCATGTGGCACAGACAGGCGGGTTTGCTAGCCAACTTGCCAAATTGGGTTTTGCTTTTGTCCCCCTTCTTGTATTCAAATTAATTAGGCACAGAGGTGTCACTAAAGTATGGAATATACTGGTAACAAAAGTGCCCAAGTAGCTGTAACCCAGACTTTGTTTATAAAAGAGGTAAAACAAGTAAGTCCAATTTAATTCTGCATAATTTAGTATAAAGATAAGAGCAGAGTTTACAGCATTTTCCCTTTAAATTACACATATACATATACATACAGTGTATTAATGAGGTAGAAATCCAAACCATTCATTATTCCACTCTTGTTTGCTGGCTGCGTGAGAGAAACATAATAGGTTTTCCCGAACCTATTTTTACTTTTTCATTTGTCATCTAAGCTATATCCTCACGTGCGCAGCGTTTTAATTGTTCCGACTCGTTCTAAGTGTTAATGCTTATTACCATCTCTCTTACAGGGGCTTCTTGTAGCGATTCTCTATTGCTTTCTTAATCAAGAGGTCAGTACAAAGCCACACCACTCTCAATCATTTCCTATAACATATTCAACAAAGCACACAGGTATTGTACAGCTCTCTGCTGCATAATAAACTAGTTTACCCAGATCACATACCAGTGAGGGGGGAGTGGTTAAGAGATGTCAGGGCTTAAAAAGCAAAATAGTTTGCACCTCTCTTCCCCTTATTGCATAGGGGAAGGACCTTGAGCAATTATGTAACCACCAACATTAATGTGAGCCCAACCACGCACATGCTGTTATAACTAACTAGTAATAACTGGGTTTCCTCTGGCTGCTCCGGTTTCCCCCACCATCAATAAACATGTACTAGGTTCTCCAGTCAGTGCCCTTGATCAAGGCACTGGCTCAGATCTGGAGTTGGTCCCCGGGCGCTGTAAATGGCTGCCCACTGCTCCCTTGAGGGATGGGTTAAATGCAAAGAAAGAATTTTGTGTGTATGTGACAATAAAGTAACTTTACCTTTACCTTTAACCCATGTTCATCTGTTTGGTGGTTTAGGGCCTCATGTGTAATACTTGGAAGTCACTCAATTATCATATGGGGTATGACAGGATGATGGGGTACTTTCAATAAAATCATCTCTCAATGCAAATCAAACCAGCTATTAGGCTAACTGAAATAAAACCATGCCAATCTCTAGGTATGGTGAAGGGGATGTGATGATGTGGGGCTATTTTAATTCCAAAGGCCAAGGGGACTTTATCAGGATGCATAGTATCCTGGGTCCTTTAAAAATAAAAATCTGCCTGCCTCTATGGGAATTTAACATAGGGGTGTACTTACTTATGCCCCCTGTATTTTAAGGAAGAACATTTATTTATTTACGATACATTATTCATTCACAAAGAAAATTGGTGTCCTTAAAGATTGGATTTTTCCTCATTTTTTTTAATTAAGGCATTAAGATCAATTTTCTAAAGATGATTTTTTTATTCCTCTTTTTAGTCAACTTTAGCATGGGTGTCCTAATTTGTTCACATGACTGTATATCCTCTTATAGATAAAAAGAATGTTGTTTATTGCTGTGGTTTATCAATGAATAATGTTCTGATGCCAGATGAAATGCATGATATCTAATTGCTTCATACATTTTACGATACCCCAGTAACATACCACATAAATTAGATGACTTAATATCCAATAAAATGTCTTATGATGCAATGGGGAACAAATTATTACATTTAGTATTCAAGTTTTACGTGTCAAGACTTATCTGTTTTTAAAGTTTAAAGAAATAATTTTGGGATATAGGCTTATTTCCACCACACCTGGGCAAGAATATGTAGATAACCTAATTTACATAACGATTTAAAGAAATATATGTGGCATATCTTAATAGTTTGAAAACAGCCTAATATTGCATTTTGAGTATGTGTGTTTGACAGGTCCAAAAAGAAGTCCACATGCAGTGGCTTAGGTGGCAGGGGCGGAGTTATGGTGTGGTGTCACCTGCTGCAAAATGCAGCCAGATGGACACACCTTTCTAGTGGTGGCCTTCCCCCTCATCCTACAGGTCTTCTGTTAATTGGACATCCGCTAAAGATTGCTTCTGTGCATGTCATCGTCTCCAATGGGCTGCACAGTACGCACAATACCAGTGGTTGTCGGCCACATCTGTAAGTTTTCATTCCAAACTCGTTTACTAGCTGCGTTCCTTCTGCCAGAATGGAGGAACTAAGGTGAACTTACCAATGGAAAAGGATTCTGAAACCTCATTACATTTTACTGACACATTTCAAGACAGATCCTACCAATTTCATATGCATTTCCCATGTGGCAACAACTTTAGAAAGATCAGCTTCAAGCTTTCCTTGGAGACCTCGCTTGTCAAATTAAAGAATGCTAATTTTACTGAGAGTTTAGCCTAATGATTAAAGAACCATCAATTAGCAAGTAAATAGTTTCAGCGGATATAGGTTTTACCCAGCTAAACAATGCACACACTCATTTTCTGATTCATTCTGTCTGAAATGTTCCGTTTTAGCGCCTGTATCTTCAAGCCCAAGCTTTATAATATGGGATTTTAAAGAGTTGAGATCAGATGCTAAAGTAAGTATATTCAAAATTTGATTCCATATATCACAGATGCTATAGCTTAGCATGTTGAACATGTGAAGCTGTAGCGTACTGCCAAGTGACACACAAATGAATCATCATTCATTTAATTCTTTGTATATTTATGTATGGGTTTGTTTATTTATTTATTTATTAATTCACAGTCTGTGTTTACAGTATCAAGGTAAAAATAAAATACCTTAATTGCAGCTTAATAGATGAATACCTTGAAGTCACACCATGGCATTAGCTGCTAAAGTGTTGTGGGTTTTTTTAAAGTGTAAACCTGCACCTGCACACTGCTGAGAGCCACTTCACTGTATACTTGCGTGTTGTGTTCCGTCATGTCATGTGTTCGACTCCAACAATATGAATGATATCTCCACTGCCATCTGCGATCCAGCAAAGGACGAAAAAACATGAATGGAAACTTTATCATAGTAATAATTCAAAATGATTTGACATCAATATATATGATGCTAACGTATTGTAAAGTACTTTGAACTGCATGGTCATATAAAGAAGGATAAAACTGCATTCCCATAATTACCAAATTTGCATTAGATCTCTTTTTGTGAGATTTTTGTCTTAGTTTGTATTCTCTATGTGTTATAAGGTGATAAGATTTTTTTTTATCAAGATAAAAGGTCATGCAAAGTATTGAATCACTGCCCAGTTCTGCAGCGTCCACAATCCTCTTCATGTAAACAAATGGTTTGCCTAAAACTGAATGTATAAACATGTCAACTGTCAGACTTGTTATATAGTCACTTTTCTCTGTTGTTGCATTTGGATGTTGCTGCTTTTCTTGTGCCTCTCTCTGTGATGTTTTACTGCCTTGTGAAAAAAAACTGGTTCCTGCAAGTTCAAATATAACATGTTTACTCAGCTTCATTATGGCTCTCTGCAACTTCTTTCACAAAATAAACATATAATCAGCTGGCAGCTACAGAATGTCCAATAAGTGATACAAGCTAAAGTCATCAGTCATTGTTGCTGCATGTAATTCAGATACAATCTTGACACAATATATGCTGTTACTGGAATCGTATATAATTATTTATAAAGATTGTTTTCATATATCATTCATAAAAACAATTGAAAAGTAATTTGTAAAATGTTTCCCTTTGCTTCATAAGGAAAACCTTAATTATTGTTGTTCTTAAAAGCAATGGCATAACATTTGTCAATGTGTCCTTTTTTATCTTTATCTTCACGCTGTTGCATTAATGAGGTATCTGTGTGTTTAAATACATATTAAGACATTTAAAAATATTAATAGTTGTATAAACCATATGTTATATTCCAAATCTTATTGTTGAGCTTATTAAGATAGCTGTTAAACTGCGGAGGAGTGTGGTGGAGAGGAGAAACATTAGAAACCATCAGAAGATTTGTAATGGTTTCCAATGGGGGGAAAACAAATAAAAACCATCAACCATTACAGTAGATTCTTCACATAGTCTGTTTTGATGTCTGCATACAAACGAGTACAGACATTTAAAAAGTCACAGCAACAGGCACAACAATAAACTACTGCTTCCATGCTGTTCAGTGTGTGTCTTACTTGATTCTGAAAATGATAAAAAAAAATTAAAAGTACAGAAATCCCTGGTTGACACATTTCTGGCAAACATACAAGATGGGTTCTAATATAATTTGGACAGATCACTCAAGATAATGTTTAGATATACAACATCTGGACAGAAAATGGAAATGGTAACGCTGCACTTCGAGCAAGGCATCAGTAGATTTGCTCACTGGTCAGCAGCAGAGGACCAGACTTCCTCCAGTTAACTGACAAATATGTGCAATTCACCGTTATTTAACCAGGTTAGTCTCATTGAGGGTTGGAAACCTCTTTTGCAGGGGAGAAACAATTAACAAGGGATACATGTACTATAGAGTTTACAGTAGCCTTGCATTCTGCTAGAGGTAACATATTCATCCATTATATTTCTTTTGCAGATTATTCCAAGTGGCTGTATACCAACTCAAGCAGGGTTTTAATGAAGTGTATAATAGTCAATCATGAAGCCCAATTGGAAAAATACCTTCTTATGAACTTACTCTAAACGTCCTAAAGAAAAGTAGCCTATGTCACTGAAACCCCCAGATGTTTGCATCATCAGGCAGAGTGTAATAGTCTTTTTAACCTAATGAACTCGCTTGTGAAGTCTCTTTGACCTCATGTTCCCTGGCTGACCCAGCCTCCTGACTGCTTTATGACCTCCATGTCAGGGTCCAAAGCAGGGCTGCTCTTCTCTTGCGGTGCTTTGGGATTTGTGGAATGGGAAGTGCAGAGTTCCTGGACCGGATGTGGAGTCACTGCTGTAGCGTACAGCCCCCCCCCGTACTGACACATAGCTGGCTTGCGACTGCACGAGTCCACATCTGGAGAAGACAGGACAAACATTTTGACATTTGGATAACTCGCTGTCTCCGTCTATCTTCTGGTGACACAAATCCCTTCATAAGTGCGAGTAGATCTAACCCGGGTAAGTCGGCTAAATTTGTTAAACTTTTTCTCACCTTGTGTATCGCATCTATAAATTAGTCCCAATGACGTATTTATGGAGTTTCTGGTTGCAGACGTTTTCCATAAACACCGCTTTCCTTCCATATTTTTTAAATATAACTCACTTTATCTAAAACATAGCTGTATTGCAGCAACTGTAGCCTATGTTTCTTTTGTTCAGTGCAGACAGCCCAGGGGGTTGATGTTAACTTAATAACAGGGTGCGCTTACCCCTATGTTGTTTTGCCTGCCTGGACATGCCACTGTATGGCTGCTGGCTGCTGTGACTGCTGCACACAATTCACATGAGTACAATTTCTCTATAATCTCATTCACCTTTTATAGTAATTGTCACATGCTCTCATCTGTCATTTTCTGCATTATTAAACACTCTATGGGCTGTTCTTCTTTGGTCTGCTGGTGGCTCAGTAAACACACCTCCTTATCTCCACTCAGATTCAGGTAATGACTCACTTCAAGACTCTCCTGTCAGCCTTGCTGCTGGTGTTGTCTGTGTCTGAGCCTCTGACCAGCCCTGAGGAAAATGAAGTCCTGAAACACACAGAGGTGGAGCTCACCAAGAGTCAGGCCAGTGACCACGGAAACCCTCCATGCTATCAAATAGATCTTAATGTTAAAGATTTCTCTGTTGTCCTAATTGTAATTTGCATAAATTAAACTCAATATGAAGGTTTCTTCTGTTTTTCGAATCAGGTGACTGAGAATGCCATTGGAAACCTCAGCGAGACGACACCGAGCCACACACCGACTACAGGTGAGTTTCTTTTTTTTTCTTTTTTTTAACTTTTGCTGGGTTCTCTTTTGCCCTTTCAGCTTCTCCTTAAATTGCAATTTGTTTCTTTTACATTAGCAGCTCCCTTGACTACCACAGTTTCCCCGAGACCCAGTCTGGCTCCTCAGTGTCTGGGAAACCAGGTGATGCTGGAGAGCAGCACAGGCTGCGGCTGTCCATCTGGCATGGTGAGGGATGGTGACAACTGTACCTGCCCTGTGGGCTTCACTCTGGAGGGGGCTGCAGGGTGTAAAGGTGAGAGGGGGCAGAATCAGCGACTGCACCAGTGTTTAACTGAAGGTGCTGTGTGTAACATTGGAACATCAATAAATCAGTACTGCATTCAATTTGAGAAATAAGTGTAATTACTGTATACAAATGAGTCGACTGAAGAATGGTGGGAAGTCTCTACTTTGCATTTTAAACTGTTTTAACTGTTTTTTTGCAGAATTCATCAATAATACACAGCCAAACAAAACGCAATCAGTGACACAGAAGAGTTCCTTAATTTCAAGGAAAGTAGCAGAACCATTCTTTAGAAAACAATACTTGTCTCAACTATATTGTACTTCCTCAACACTCAAAAAGCTTGAAGACTAAACTTTCTAAAGACGTCCACTGGGGACCAACTACAGTCATTAGATTTGAGTCTTTTAGTTAGTTTTGATGTGCACATTGATTTTACATTCATCCATCTTAGGTGGTCACCAAAACAGCTTGGGTGCTGCACCTAAGCAACCTGTTGGTAGGGAAAACCCTGAATTAGGCATTAGATATGTCAATGCTATACGAAATATTATCCATCAATATACCACTTGTAGCACCTGTTTTATGCTTGGTTGCATACAGTGATATCTTCTCTCTACTCTACTCTACCACAGATGTTGATGAATGTGAAGGAGAGGGGCCAGCACCATGTGGTCTTCATGCCCGCTGCACTAATACCCCCGGCTCTTACTCGTGTAGCTGTCTCCGTGGTTACCTGATGGGTGCTGGAGGGTGCAAGGGTTCGTGTGTGTGTGTGTGTGTGTGTGTGTGTGTGTGTGTGTGTGTGTGTGTGTGTGTGTGTGTGTGTGTGTGTGTGTGTGTGTGTGTGTGAGAGAGTGAGAAAGGCAGATATCATGTACTGTAGAGAGCATGTTGAAAGGAGATTATCTGTACCATTATAGCCCTATGTGGTATGGTCGTAATGCATGTCTGCCTTATGGGTGTTGCAGATATAGACGAGTGTGCTCTGGCTGCAGTGACGGGCCTGCAGGCCTGTCAGGGTGATGCTCAATGCAAAAACACCCCTGGCTCCTTCACCTGCTCATGCCCTTCAGGATATGTAATGGCTCTTAATGGACAAAGCTGTGTAGGTGAGGCTGATGTCAACATCTGGTATGTATTACTATGGACTATGTATAGAATGTGGATGTACAATGGAAAATGTATGTTCAGAAGCATTTGATCTAGTATGTATACCTGGAGCACCTCCACTGAGGTAGCAGTGGGGGTTAAAAAGTCTTCCCCGGGGGCGCCCTGGTAGCTCACCTGATTGAGGGTGTGCCCCATATACTAAGGCTCAGTCCTTACCGCAGTGGCCTGGGTTCAATTCTGACCAGCAGTATACTGTATGTCGCCCCCCCGTCTCTCTCCCCCCTTCCCTGTCTTGAGCTGTCATATCAAATAAAGGCCAAAAAATGCCAAAAATAATCTTTAAAAAAAAAAAGTCTTCCCCAACTGTTTGACTGGATATTTAGATGCTGTTATACCTCTGTAACATTGCTGTACTGTATAATCCATACAAGGCTGTTAAGTTATAGTTCATGGTTTCTCTTCTCGTAGATGTGGATGAGTGCAGCTTCGAGGAGCAGTGTCGCCGTGAGCTTGGAAACGTGTGTGTGAACACTCCCGGCAGCTTTGTGTGCCAGTGCCAGCCAGGCTTCAGAGCAGAGGCCCTCGCCTGTATTGGTAAGTCTAGCATGAAAGTTCACCACAGCTGGATGAGACTGATGTCCAGATTTGAACTGGTGTTGTTCTCATATTTCACTTGAGTTGCCTCAACTTCATAACCTCTGCTGACAGGAAGGAAGGCTTTGGAATAGAGAGCTTTAATCTGCTTTGCTGCTTTGCCTGCGTTGTTACTCTTTTTGTTTTTTGTTTCCTCTCTCTCTGCTCCTTCACCTTTCCTTTAATGACTAATTTCCGCCCTCTAAAATCTTCCCAATACTCTATTTGTACTTTTTTTTTTTTTCATCTTCTATGTGACTCTTCTGCACTTCTGGTCTCAGGTCCTGTGTGTCCGGACTACACCGTGTGTCAAGGTATGATGTGCTTTTAATGCTTAACACAGGCTGCTTGCTTTCTCAGGGGTTAAAATGTCAAGGTAACCAAATCATTAGCAAAGTTTGGAGTGTTTGGAAAGGTCACATTTATAAGAGTTTCTTGCAATTTTGTCTTATTTTTTACCCATATTCTAATACTATTTCCATAATTACAGTTTCTTTCAAAACTGCTACAGGAAAGTAAAGGATGTGGTGTTTGACAAAAGGGAAAAGAAAATATTGTCTGCCTACTAGGACTTGATTAGGGTTTAGTGACATGATAATGATTTAGTAACTCAAGGGTGCATTGCACAAAAAAACAAGTGAATGAAAAAGTCATATACTGTATGTATGTAGCATTCTCTTCCTCTGTCCCAGATGTGGATGAATGTACGGAGAGTCCTGCAGTGTGTGATGGTCAGGGTGTGTGTGAGAACACGCTTGGGAGCTACAAGTGTGTTTGTCGACCAGGTTACCGGGGAAACGGCACACACTGCGAAGGTAAGCAATTAGTGCTGACATCCCTCCATGGAAAACTTTTTTTCCTGTAGATGGGGTCAGCTTCATTGTGTGCTCATGTTTTAATGCTTGCTGTTATGACTTGCATTCAAATGATGAGTGGCAAAATAATGATTGTCGAATGGAAATGGGACAGAGTTTTGGATATGTTTTTTTAATAAATCTCTTTCCAGATGAGAATGAATGTGCATCAGGTGGTCACGGGTGTGACACCAACGCTCGTTGTGGCAACATCATTGGCTCTTATTTCTGCCAATGCTATCAGGGCTTCAATGGAGATGGACACTCTTGTTTTGGTGGGTAAGCAGTGTGTGTTTTCCACATTAGTGGTGCTCAGTATCACTAAATGATCCAAAGTAATCCTGTGAGTGTCCGCCAGGGATACTTGCAAACAACTATTTGCGTGTGCCATCAGCACTTGGCCACACAGCACTCACCAGACACCAGTCCTTCAGGATTGTTCTTGTTTACAGACATTGATGAGTGTGCTCTAAACAACGGCCACTGTCAACACAACTGCTCCAACGAACCAGGAGGGTACAGCTGCCATTGTGCCCCAGGCTACCAGCTGGACCAGGATGGACTCAACTGCACAGGTAAAACACAGGAGTAGGGTGTTGATCCATTCACACCAACGTTTATGTGATGAAGGGAATAGTTCAACATTTTGAGAAAGATGCGTATTCGCTTTCTTGCCGTGAGTTAGACGAAAAGATCTTACCACTCTTGCTTGAACCAGGAGACTTAGGCCCCAATCAGACAGCGCTTTTTGAAGGGTGCAAAATGCAAGGTGTACCGGACTGCTTTTTCTGTTGAAGCCTTCAAGAGCAGCTGGCACACACACACACACACACACACACACACACACACACACACACACACACACTGACACGCTAATAGTGGCAGAGCTACCATGCCAGGTGCTGGCCTGCCCATAGGGAGCAACTAAGGGTTCAGTGTCTTGTTCGTCATGTGGACAGTGGAGGGGCAGGGGAGGGTTTTGGGATTAGTGGACAACGCGTTCTACCTTCCGAGCCACGGCCACTTGACTTGTAAAAGTGTGATTCCACCCAACTGGGCTAGGCGAAGGCACAGTAACTATACAGCGGAGACATTGTAACAATTTAAAATTACTTTTGTTAAAAAAGCATGTAAAAGAATTTTTATGTTGCATACAAAATGAGCTGTAATGCCCACTTTGCACTAAGGTGAAAGGGAGCCCCATCATCAAAGGGATCGTCTCTTTCTTTTCAGTGTATCATCGTTAAAAGCCAATACCAGCTAAAATGAATTGCAACAGGTGTTTTTTACAATACGTGGAGCGTATTGTGAACTAACTGTCTCTGATCCCCCAGATGTGGATGAATGTTTGGCATTTAATGGGACCTGCAAGCACATTTGCGTCAACACTCAGGGATCTTTCCAGTGCTCCTGCAGGCCCGGCTACCAGCTGCATATTGATGGCCACACCTGTGTGGGTCAGTGACTTACTGACACTCTTTCACTTCTCACTGTGTACCTACTCATTTTATTAATTTAAACAGGCTGCAGAAGAGACAATAACTGCCATGAATGTGTTACACTGTCTGATTTTGTGTGTGTCTGTTTGTGTGTGTGCGTCTTTTCTGCTCAGACGTAAGTGGATGACCTAAGGGCACATTTTTGAGAGTTAGTGAGATAATAAAGCCAGACTCGGTTAGGTATCAGTTGCACAGCAGAGATAAAGGTGCCAATAGAATTTTTTTTTTTAAAGTGTGTGTGTGTGTGTGTGTGTGTGTTCAGACATTGATGAATGTAAACTCCAGAGTGGCGGCTGCTCTCACACCTGCACCAACACTCCAGGAGGACACACTTGCCACTGCCCTCCTCCTCTGCTGCTAGACACAGACAACCTCACCTGCAGCAGTACGTTTCTCATTACATCGCATTATTTTGAGTACAATAAAGAAAAAGAATGAATAGTATGTAGTAGTATGTAGAGTTATGATAAATTGCACCTATTTAAAATTTTAAAACTTTACAAATAGCGAGTCAAACTGCTTTTCTTGCTTTCTCCGTGATCTCGCTGTAGCCCAGATATCACAGTTTAAAAAGAAATTTGGTCCACATGCAGCACTTTATCACACAATATACATTCTATGAATCTTTTAGTCAATGGTCCCTGGGTATGATTTCTATTACAGTCTCTTTTATATAATAGTAAATGTTTAAAAAGGCTACAAACAATAGCTTTTATCATTCTAATTATGTTTTGCTTAAAAAATGACAGATTTATTGATTGACAAAAAATAACTGACAAATCAATCTTTTCAGCTCTGCCCAAAACACTGTAATAATCTGTAAATATTCAATGTTAAAAATTTTTTTTTACTTGAACAGATGTTACATCCTGCAAGCTGAGAAATGGTGGTTGCGACCATATCTGTAGCGTGAGGGCTGAGGGCCAGGTCCAGTGTAGCTGTCGAGCAGGCTGGAAGTTGGGCGAGGACCAGAGGAGCTGCGTGGGTGAGACTGATTTTTTGGTGTAATCCTAAAACATTAAAGAGCTGGGAAGGTTTAAATGGCTGCAAACAACTTGTCATCCATTTTTCACTTGCCAGTCTGATGGTGTTCATTATAATAAATTACATCTCGGTTAAAAGGAGGTGCAGAAATTGGATGATTGATGTGATGACTCTGAATGGTCAATGGACAGCTGTGGCCAAATTTCCTTGGATGATACACTGGTGTGCACACAGCCAAGCTTCGCTGGTCACTCAGCCCAAAAGGAAATAAACAATCTGCATAAGACAGATTGTTTCACTGTTTTGAAATGTCTGCCTGTTTAAATACCCCACTGTCTTTCGTCATAAGATGTGAACGAGTGCGGGGACTTTACAAACGGAGGCTGTGAGCATCTCTGTGTGAACCATCCTGGTGGGTTTAACTGCGCCTGCAGGAAGGGTTATGAAGTGCGAACTGATGACCTCACCAAGTGCCAGCGTGAGTCAAACTTCAAACATCTACTGTAATATCACAGACAACAGTATTAGCAAAGGAACTGCTTTATTCTTGTTTTTGTAAGGGGTTATACTGTACATATAACAAAAATACTTATTGACTTTTCTGCCAATTCCAGCTGTGTGTAACCCTCTCTGTCAGAACTATGGAGTGTGTGTGGCCCCAAACAGCTGTGACTGCCCTCCAGGCTACCCTGGACTTGGATGCTCAGGTACAAACTTTGACTGTTGTACATAGATAACATATATGTGATTGTTAATAGCACAGTTATTTGCAGTTGCTGTGAGAAATGGATCCATGTTGATTGTGTATTTCAGCCATGTGCTCCCCACCCTGTGCCCATGGAGGCAGCTGTATGCGCTGGAACAAGTGTCTTTGTCCTCCTGGCTGGACCGGAGCAGGCTGCCACACAGGTACATCACCTCTGCAATTTCGGCGCAAAATGAACCTAGGGGTTAATAACACGTGTACCGAGTCTATCGTACTCTGGGACATGTTTTCATGCTAATAGAATGTGTCTCTAGCTTGAAACAAGCTAGCGCAAACCGCTGATTAGCTTATAACGCTAGTCTTCGGGGCACTGGTAAAGTAAAAAGAAATAGCTATTTCTATACCACTAACAAGGCTCAAAATAGCACCCCACTTCCACGGTAGCATAATGAGGGTCCCTACATGTAAACCGAAGCATTGAGAACTTTGTAAGTGTACAGACAGTTTATTAAAAAGATAGTTTATAAAGACAGTACCGTTCACGTATACAGTTAGGCGCCATCTTAGGGAAACAGTTGCGATCAGTCGAACGACGAACACCGTGCTTGATCTATGTTACTGGTTACTGGTTGCACGGCGTTCGTCGTTCGACTGATCGTTCAAGCAAGCAATGTAGAGACACTCTGTATAAATGCAGGAGGTTATAAGTTACATTGAGCAAACAAAGCATGTTGCACAAGCAGTTGCAAGATGGTCACTTCCTTTTGCTTTCTGTCAGCGGTGTGTGAGCTGCCCTGTGCTAACGGTGGTCGCTGCGTGGGGCCTGATACCTGCCAGTGTCCCTCTGACTACACCGGCCCCCAGTGCCTCTTGCGTGAGTAACAAAACCACCAACACATCTGGCATCAGTTACACCAGGCATGCAGGTATTGCTGGGGGGTAGCTAGTCATTTCTACCTCCCTGCCTCCATGCTTGTTAGCAGCACTGCCTGTTGAAATATGCATTATACCATGATGGAAAAACAAAAAAGCAAGTGTGTGTGCGTATGTGCATGTGTGTGTTTTGCAGCCTTGTGCACTCCTGCCTGCCAAAATGGAGGAAGATGTGCAGATGTCGACAAATGCACATGTGTTGGTGGATGGCAAGGAGCTCGTTGCCAGATAGGTGAGATAACACTCGCTGTATCTATATCTATCCATTGTTACATAACTGAAATATTAGTCAGCATGCATTTTACATACAGGACCCATGTTTTACCAGTGTTTCAATATAGTAAATTATTATCAATAACAAATCATCGTCAAAGTAAAAGTCATGAGAATTGTTGCCTACTTGCGCTAATTTATGTAAAACAGAAAATGCATTGTATAATTAAGACCATATAACTTCTAATGGCTTTTACTTTGATGAGATACATAATTTGTTCTCTGCTGCAGCACCCGTTACACAATCCCTGCACCTTTTACACACTGGGTTTAATTTGCTTCCATCAGGACTCAGGTTTTACCTCCCAAGAGGAGGCACTAACTGACATATGAGGTTCCATTATTCCATCAGCTGTGGGGCTTTTTAAACAAAATGGGATTTAGGTTGTTACCAGCTGTGGATGCAGCAGAGTTTTCCCTGGTTTCTGGCTTCTTCTTCTCTTTGCTGCTTTCTGTAGATTGTTTTGGGTGACAATGACAACAGCGTGTACTTTATTTGTATTGTATCTTTTTCTCTAGTGCTGTACTTTTGTGTATTAACGTCATTGACTGCAGTCTGTAAGCCAACTTCCTCCTTGAGGAGATACAAGCTCTACTCTACTTCACGGTGAAGAGTTCGAAACATCAAATTATGAGCTAAAAATGGCTTTATGGACCAAAAATGTAAAATTAAATTTACTGTCAAATCATAACGTTATTACCTGAAGACACAGAATAGATAGAGCAGGTCTAGACCACACTCTGTAATTTACAGAGACCCCCAAGAGCAAAATGGAATGGAAAATACAAAATGTACAGTTCTATATCTATATATATATATATATATAGAACTTATTTTATTATTATTATTTATTTCAGTAATTCTATTCAAAAAGTGAAACTTGTATAATGTATACATTCATTCCACACAGACTGATATATTTCAAGTGTTTATTTCTATGATTAGAACTGACAACTAATGAAAACCCCAAATTCAGTATCTCAGAAAATTAGAATATTACTTAAGATTAATAAAAATATATATATCTATATCTATATATATCTATATATATATATATATGTATATGTATATGTTTATTACAATATGTATATGTTGTATATATGGATTTACAGTCAGTAGGCATGCAAAATTTGTTTTTTAAAGGGATCTAAAATAGTAGAGAAGAGCTTCCCTCCTCAGGGTCATGTTACAAACAAAACAAAAACATTACATTACATTACATGTCATTCAGCTGGCGCTTTCTATCCAAAGCGAATTACAAATAAGTGTGTTCAACCTTGAAGGTGCAAACTCCAAACAAGTAGTAAGTGCAAGTACATTAGCTTTAAATAGGTAATACTACAAAGAGCCATATGAAAGTGCAGGTCTAGACCACACTCTGTAATTTACAGAGACCCCCAAAGAGCAAAAATGGAATGGAAAATACAAAATGTACAGTTCTATATATATATATATATATATATATATATATATATATATATATATATATATAGAACTTATTTTATTATTATTATTTATTTCAGTAATTCTATTCAAAAAGTGAAACTTGTATAATGTATACATTCATTCCACACAGACTGATATATTTCAAGTGTTTATTTCTATGATTAGAACTGACAACTAATGAAAACCCCAAATTCAGTATCTCAGAAAATTAGAATATTACTTAAGATTAATAAAAATATATATATCTATATCTATATATATCTATATATATATATATATGTATATGTATATGTTTATTACAATATGTATATGTTGTATATATGGATTTACAGTCAGTAGGCATGCAAAATTTGTTTTTAAGGGGATCTGAAATAGTAGAGAAGAGCTTCCCTCCTCAGGGTCATGTTACAAACAAAACAAAAACATTACATTACATTACATGTCATTCAGCTGACGCTTTTATCCAAAGCGAATTACAAATAAGTGCGTTCAACCTTGAAGGTGCAAACTCCAAACAAGTAGTAAGTGCAAGTACATTAGCTTTAAATAGGTAATAATACAAAGAGCCATATGAAAGTGCAGCATCAAGAAATATATATATATATATATAACTTTTTTTTCTTCTTCTTTATCCGAGGTGTAGTCGTAAGAGATGTGTTTTTAGCCTTCGGTGGAAGATGCACAGGTTTTCGGCCATCCTGATGTCAATAGGGAGCTCATTCCACCATTTAGGAGCCTGGACAGCAAACAGTCGGGATTTCGTTGAGTGATTAGTTCTCCCTCACTGTGAGGGGGCAGCAAGCAGGTTGGCTGATGCAGAGCGGAGTGGGCGGGTTAGGGTATAGGGTTTAACCATGTCTTGGATGTATGCTGGGGCTGATCCGTTCGTGCCCCTGTATGCAAGTACTAGTGTCTTGAAGCGGATGCGGGCAGCAACTGGTAGCCAGTGAAGAGAGCGGAGGAGTGGTGTAGTGTGAGAGAACTTGGGGAGGTTGAAGACAAGTCGAGCTGCTGCGTTCTGAATGAGCTGCAGGGGCCGGATGGCACATGCAGGCAGGCCAATCAGGAGGGAGTTGCAGTAGTCTAAACTTTACTGTTCTTTTCTGTCTCCCTCAGAGCCTGTTCAGTGTCAGACACCTTGTAAGAACGGTGGAGTGTGTGTGGGCCTCAACAGGTGCCGCTGCGAAAAAGGATTTACCGGAAGTCTCTGTGAAACGGGTAAGTCTGTGTATGTGTGTGTCTGTGTGTTAAAAAGACCGTTCTTTGCCGTCACTTTGCATTAAGACTCTTACTGTGTGGTGTGTCTGCAGCAGTGACCACTCCGTGTGTGCCGCCCTGCCAACACGGGGCCACATGCAGTCCTCACAACACCTGTACCTGTCCTGAGGGCACTGCAGGCCTGCGCTGTGAGAGACTGTAAGTATGAATAACACCAATATGTGCTCTGTCTATACTGCTCATTACCAGTCTGCTTTTTCAATGAAAGTTATTTTTACTCAAGCACATTATATCAATAGTGTACAACCATTTACCCATTATGTGATCTACAGCTTTCAACATGCTCTATATGTGATTAAGCAAATGCAACAACATCAATACAGCTGTGGCACACTTTACAGGGCCTGAATCGTCTTGAAAAGTCTATTCTAGTCTTATTTGTTTCTGGTGCACTCCATTGTGTTGACTGTGTCTCTATGCAAATATACAAGGGAGCACACCCACTGTTTTCCATATAAGGTCAATCTGAAAGCCCCCCCCCCCCCCCCCCAGACTAATAGTTACAGTTAATGGCAGTGTACATTTACATCTTTTCACAATAGTGGAAAAGACCAAAGAAGCTAGATAAATACCTAGTGTCAAGATAATTACCATAAATGTTAAAAACACCAATAATAATGCTTTGTTATTTGTCAATTTATTGAACAGATGATGGAATGTGTGTAGGTCAGAATGCCACATGATTCAAATTGCTATTATGACTTATTCTCATGGATGTGTTTGTGTGTCCTAGGACGTGCCCTGTGGTCACCACGGTGGTCAGCATGGCTCGAGCCGTCCGAAAGGCCTTTAGGGAGAGTTACGTGGACCGCTGTGGACCCCTGGGAGTTCAGCTTTGCACTAAATACAGGTTTTCTGTTTTCTTATTACATCCTCTAGATCTGGATTAAGTAGGTCACAAAGTTGTCATTTGTTTAGAGTAGCAGAACGGTGGAGTTTTCTCTTCTATATGGACTTACTTAAATAGATTTGTAAATAGTTATTCATGTTTATGACAAAACATGATTGCATAAGCAAATGTGAGAGGTGTGTTACAGTGGCATTTGGTTGACCATCATTTTAACACATGGAAAGCTTAAGTTATTTCAGAGTGTAATTATAATATTAATACATGGTCTGTGGTTGTGTTTCCAGGATGAACCAGGCCCGTGTGTACCTGCAGGCATACAGGGTGGGCTACAAAATCCAGTGTCCAGAGAGGAAGGGCAGATGAGCAATGTTATATAAAAGCTCATTGTCATTAAAAAACATCACCCAACAGATAACATTTTGTGCAACACAGCAAGAACTAAAATGAGACAAGCTGTAAAATAAAATGTAACTGAATAAGTGAGAGGGCGTCTCTGAGGGCAGCCTCTATGTTAGATATAAAGGGGAAATGTATCATAAAGGCTGTTATTTGATCTGTGATGTATGTTGACAATTATCTTTAATCAGTTCTGTACACAGTCATACGTTTACATTTCATGAGAAATTTTCCTCAGTATATAAAATGTGCAATGGTTTCATTATTTGTCATGTTTGTATATGGCAGCTGAAAGTTATTAAACGTTCTCTTTTTACAAAATGGTGTCAATATTATGAACTCTTGTCAATGATTGTCTAATAAAAATGACTGCAATAATGACTAAGTGTAATGTGCTACAGTACTCAGAGAGAGTTCACTTCAAGGAGTATTCCCAATAAAGATAAACTGTCACACAAACACATTAATGAGGTTGATAAACTAGGATTACTGTGTATTAAAAGGAATATATGAATAATTTGTTTCTACTGTAACATTTGGCTGCATCAGCCTCAAGGGACCTTAACCTCTTCTCTCTGTTTTTTTTTTTTTGTTTGTCCATCTTGCTCCACAACTATTTATCCAAATGTTACTAAACAGAAATGGGAAAGGGGCAGGACCCAGGTAAAGTTAGAATGGACACCTAAAGTAATTGGCTAGGAGAGAGGCTGACGGACCAACAAAAGTGAGGGACTCGCGTGCAAACGTGGCCGGACCAACTACCAAAACAAAGTACAGAGTAGCTTGAATTACAACACAGAGGGAGTGGGACTTAATTCTCAGCTCAGGACACCAATGCTACACTAGCTACATAGCCTAGTTGTTTGCTGTTATGTTTTGAATGTCATTTACAGCTCTGTCATGAACTCTATTTGCCATGTCCGAGAGTCCTGAGAGGAGAGTTCTCAGTATTGTGGGTCTGGAAAATGTATACCGATGACGCACAAATCGTCGTTTTACGTCATTGGTATACATTTTTCCAGAGGCAATGGCCCATAGGGGGTTGGACTGTCTGCTTTTTCCGGAGATTGCCGAGGTAAAAACGAGTGTCAGCCATCTTGAATCATCACTTAGCTTCTCAGCAGAAACAGATTTATTCATCCCGAAGGAAATTTTAGAACAACAATTATGTGCATTCAAACTACCGCACACATGTACCACCGGGATACATTGCTAGCCAGTAAGGGGACATCCTCAGCAGTGTGCGGAAAGCGGGGCAAGGGTAGGAGTTGGAGCTAGGTGGAAAGCTAACGCTAGCCGGCCACCTGTGCCAGGCTTCGCCTGCTACGCAGACCAGCACATCAGCCTGTGGTGTTGCTTGATGCCGCTAGCCGGTAGGGGGACATCCTCAGCGGTAAAACGCGGAGAGATCATACTCCTAGCTCATACGCAGGAGAATGAGCTAGGTGGAAAGCTAGCGCTAGCCAGCCACCTGTTCCATCAATCCTGCTTGCAAGTGTCTCTGTGGACAACAAACTGGACTATATCCAACTTCAACGAAACTCCCAACGCAAGTTCAAAGACTGCTGTGTTTTTGTTGTGGAAACATTGCTGAACAACAGTGCTGCTCTGTCAGACTAGCTAGTGGAGGTGGGCTTTTTTAACACGGACTGTTGCAGAAATGGGGTGCTTGTATCCAACTAACTGCTAACCGCTGGTGGAGTTTGTGACTGTTAGATGAGACCATTCTACATTCCACGCAAATTTACGGCTGTGTTTATACTCTGTTTACAGCCTACCAAGCGCTAATGCTAGTATGTGTTAGTTGAACTTTACGGAGCATATGTGTGTCGTATTGTCGTATTTGCTGTCATGTTTTCATATTTGCTGTCGTGTTTTCCTATTTGCCGTTGTGTTTTCATATTTGCAGTTGTGTTTTCCTATTTGCCGTTGTGTTTTCATATTTGCAGTTGTGTTTTCCTATTTGCCATTGTGTTTTATGATTTGCTGTTGCGTTTTTCTATTTGCTGTTGTGATTTGCACTTCAGGGCCACCGTAGAGTACTGAGGAGCGAGCATCAAGGAGGGATCATCGAGGAGCTACAGCCGAGGAAACACGAGAGCAGACTTCCTGGAAGCTGTGCAGCTGAAAGCCGTTGCTAACTCCGCCCATACAGCTGACGAATTCATGTGATGCATCAGAGGAAAGGACGTATCATGCCTCTAAAACACATTTGCTCTCTCCTCCCATGATTTCCCTTCATCTTGTCTTAATCCCTCCCACGGAGGAAGCATGGGAGAGACGCGAGGAAGGGAGGCAAGGGGAGAAGGAGAGGAGTCGGGGATGCAATTTAATAGACATGAGATGCATCTCAGGTAAAGCCTCATACATTTTCCTACAATTCGGGTTAAAATAACAGCCTTGCCAGCAATGGAACTGTTATTTACACTTGCAGAGTGGGACAGTGACATGACTTCTCTTCTCATCTTGCTGCATCTTCTCACTTCACAACCAGCTGGAAGGAAGTGGCCCAAGAAGATCACTGTTGGCGAGTCAACAGATCATTTAGTGAAATTTCACAAGGTTTGTTAAGACAATATTATTCTATTTCAAATATTGTCGTCGAATATTTAAGTTTTTAAAGTTATGGCTTTTATGGAGATGTTTTTATTTGTGTTTCAGTCTTGCCACACCTTTGAAGATCATGACCATTGAAGGAAACTACAAGCCATCTTCTGGCCACTGGGACTTTGTTTTCATTGTGAAATATGACGATGCTCTGTCCAGCTTGTACACATTTTTTCAGACTACTCTGTACAATATTGATATAAGCAAATGAGAGTTGTATTGTTTAATGTGTGACATTGTTGGCTTTATATAATCTATTTAAATGTATCAGCTATTTAGCTGATGTGAATATTTGCTGTAACATGTTTACAATGGGAAGAATGCACAGTTCTTGTTATTAGGTGTTAAAACTATGACCTTGTTTATTATTTTCACACAAAAATAAATAAATTAATTAATGAAAAAAGTTATTCCGTTAAAAGACTTTTGAATAACAACCTTATTCTTGTGTAATGTAAGCCAAATATCAATTGGATTTCACTAAACCCTGTCACCCTGTGACATAATCATGAGTAGTGATGACAGAAAAAAACAAATTGCTTTTGTATTTCTTATGTAAGAGCTACTCTTAGTGGGAGGTTGTGCAGATTTCATATTCATGTGGTGCCAAAGTGATGCCAAAGCGAAAGTCCATCACAGGCTTGACCCCAGCAGGCATGGAGAAGGTGAAGTGCTGCATAAAGGACGTGAAGAAGAGGAAAAGATGCATCTTGGCCAGGTTCTCCCCAAGACATGCCCGCTTACCTGAGACAGGAAAACAAACTGAAAGATTACTTTGACACACATTATGGCCCAGAAGTCAAACTAATTGAAGACAATAATCATTCTAAGGCCTTTATAGGAAGTAGAACTGCTGACTGTTCTAGTAACCGTTAGAAAATGTGTCCTGTATTAGTGGAGGAGTTATGATCCTTGGCCTCTATCTTATCTGTGTTCTCTCCTTGATCATGAGAGTTTCCTCTAGGCCAATCTACAATCATTTTGTGAGGAGCACCTTAGTGTATTCTGGCTCCAGGCTCTTGTAAAAACAGTTAAAGACACTAATAACACCAGAGATTGTTGCTCCTTACCAGTAGAGAAAGGGATGAAAGCAGCTTGCTTCACAAACTTGCCCTCCTTCTTCAGAAAGTGTCCTGGATTAAAGGTGTCTCCCACTCATTCTTGTCAAACAGCACCGAGGTCAGATTGGGGATTATCAAAACTCCCTGGCGATTGGCATTGTTATGACAATTCATACAGATGCAACATGGTATGGATGTGACATAGCAATTGCGTTCGAGAACTGACCTTTGGGATTGTGTAGCCTCCCAGCTGGATGTCCCTGTCGGTAACACGAGGCATGCTGAGAGGAGCTATGTTGCCAAACCTCTGGATCTCGTGTAAAACAGCATTGGTGTAGGGCAGGTTTGCACGATCTTCCATGGATGGCTGTCTGGACTGTCCAATCACTCTGTCTATCTCAGTCTGGACCTTCACCAGGAAGGGAACAGAGAGAAGTTGAAACAGCATTTCATTAACGAGCTGCGAAAGACTCATGGAGAGATAAAGCATAATGTAGCACTGCCACGTTAGTGAATACAAAGATTTGTCTTCCTTTTGATTTGCAACCCTGAACCATTCATATGAGAATTCACGTATGTGTGTTGTACAAAATTTGTCAGAAATGTGAAGGGCCCTGGCGATTACACAATATTTGTCACCTTGGGAGTAAAAGTAGTTACATGATGTATCTAATTTCACACATACAAAATTACCACCAATACATGTGTTTTGGTGTCACCAATTTTCACATTGTTGAGTAAAAAGAGCTTTGTTGGTTGGTCAGTGTTCCTACCCTGAATCTCGGGGTACTTTGCCAAGTAGAGGAAAGCCCAGAGCAGGGTGGTGGATGTGGTCTCAGAGCTGGACACAAACAGATCCAGGACACACATAAACAGGTTTTCCTCATCAAAAGCATTTCCAGCCTGCCCATTTCTCTGATAATACAAACACATGTGTTAGAACATGCTGAGTTTAATTTAGAACTACATGTCAGCGCTATTACAGCCAGTGCTATAATAATGTATGATGGTTACTTAAAGTGTCAGTTTACCCCAAAATAATGTTTCCTCTTATCTGTAGTGGTATTTATCAATCCAGATTGTGTTGGTGTGAGTTGCCTAGTGTTGAAGATATCGTCCATTTTATCTTCTCTAGAATATAATGGAACTATGCCACTCAGTTTGTGGTGCTCAAAGCTGCAAAACAATTTTTTTGAAAGACTAAACAGCAATGTCTCTTTCCTTACTCAAGATAATCCACAGACCATGGGTCTCATTTATACGCACAAAACGGGGCTGAATATGTGCGTACGCCACTTCCCACGCAAAGGTTGTGATTTATAAAAAACAAACTTGACGGGAGAATGTGCGGTCCTCCACGCAAACTCTGACCCATGCGTACGCACATTTTGTAGACGAAATAGGAATTGGCGACGCAGATGTTGAGGTGGTGAACTGAAGTCAGACGGCAGAAAGTAAATGGGAATAACGATTACTCGTAATATTTTCAAGTATTGATGCCTCACGCACATTTTTTCACTCCATATCATCCACCTTTACCATGAAGATTAAATCCAGCAGTGTTATTTGCGATTGTACTGAGTGATAATTGTTCCATAAACACCTCCAACTCAAATCTTAAATAAAAATTTGTTCTTAATGTTTAATCGGCGCTGTCTCGCCGTCACATTGTCCGCTACGGAGCAAAGGAAGAGGAGATGGCCCGACTCCATGGAATACAGGATAGCATCAAATACCCTACCATTAGATAACTGCAGAACACAGTGTAAATAACTAAATATCTGTCTTTAAAACTGTGTATATATCATCCAATGTCAAAGTCTGAAAATACAGCCGTTAAGCTCTCGCGCAATCGTTACCCTTAATGTCCTCGTTATCGGTCCTAACTTTAATACTGTTCGTGACAAAACCTGCATGAAGAACAGTAGGTTTCCCTATTAGACTTTCTTTCGTCTTCAAATTGTATCTCGGGGTGGGGGATGCCACTAGTTGACGCTGTGATTTTGGCAAGGTGTTAACAATCACAAATTGTTGTAAACAGTATAACTACTGCGGTGACCCCCGTGCGTAATGCTGCATGATGGCATTGCTGGCCCTGCAGGAGGACTACGCCAATGGAAGAATCAGGAGAGAAAAAAACTTCAGGGACCATGACGGTGACTGGCTAATATGCCGATTTAGATTACCTTAAACTGTGCTGTTGGATCTATGTACTGCATTGGGTCCAGTAGAAAGGGCATCGCGCCGGAACCGTGCCATCCCGGTCCAAATACAGGTCCTTGTAGGGAAATGGCAGACAGCTGAGTGTTTTTTATATATAAATATATATATAATCTTCAACTTTATCACTAAGGCTTGTTTGCATATAATATATAGTTCTGTTAAATCTTATCATATACGTCTGGTATATCGAAGCTGTCCCGAGTGCCGTAATAGGTATAGTATAGATCAGGTTTCCCTACACTGTGCCATAACAGGCTGAAATTATAATTCAATTTGCAGCAATTCCTGAACGTCTGAGAAGTTTTTTGCTTTTTCTCCGCCAGTCGTCATGATTCGGCGTGAAAAAAAGAACAGCTGCCAGGGTCATTAATATACTGATACAGCATTCATGAGGTGCTTTGCATTGACTATTTATGGTTAAAAATGGGCGTGTACAGGGCGGGATAAGAGGCTGATTCACGCACACACACTTGTGGGTAATCTGTGATTTATAAAGGGCACATTGCTTACAGATGTGCGTATACGCACGGTTTTATAAATCTGAATTTATTTTGGTGTACGCCATTTTGGGCTTTTGGGCGTACGTACACTTTTAGTAAGTATCCTACAGACCGTTTTTATAAATGAGACCCCAGGTTTTGAGTAGTTTCATGGAGGAAATGTATATCAAATGTTTGACGATTTGAGCACGTCAAACCGAGTCTCAATAATGGTCGATATCTCCAACACTGGGCAACTCACACCAAAACATTTTAAATTGATAAACAGTACTAAGGTGAGATAAGATTTTTTATTTTGGGGTGAACTGTTCCCTGAAGTACAGTAAAAGTAAAGTAAAAAGCCTTTAATCTATGCTTGTACCTTGAAAAATATTTAAAACTCTTTGCTTTGTTAGATTACCAGGAGTGTATGCTGTTGGAAATAAGGCATTAAAAGATAGTGTCGTTATGCAGAGGCCGTCACTTTTCAACACATACCAGCAAGAAGTGGTGCGATGAAACATCAAGTCATTGCAACACATTAAAGAGTAACTTTGGGTTTTTTTTTCAACCTAGAGCCTATTTTCTTATGGTTTTGTGTGTAAGTGACTGATGGGAACAACAATCTTTGAAATTACGGTAGTCCAGTATTTAGCAAGAATGTGGTGATCGGGCTGCGAACCGGCTCCGAATTGGGCTGCAAATCTGACAACATTATGGAAAGGACCCCTCCAGAGATAGACCTTTTTTAAAGAGTAAAATCCTCTTTTTTTAACCAGAAACAGCTCCAAGATCACTATCGCTAAATCAACCAGACTCAAGCAATGCTTTTAGCGTGTATAGCCCAAATATTTTTACATGTAAATCAGAAAATGATGTTAATTTCAACCAAACCAAAGTGGTGATTGTTTGAAAAGTGGAAAGAAAAAACACTTTTGGTAGTTTTATTTTGTGTTGTCGACTTGAATGAAGTGTATTTTACAATGATAAAATCACTATTTAAATGGAGGCTGGTGGCTTTTGCGATAGCAATTTTGCGGACTTAAATTGAGGGTGCGCAATTGCCCAATAACTTACATTGTAGCTTGTTTCGCTGACTCCCGACGGCAGCGATCTTGCTTAATACTGGACCAATGTCAAAGATTGTTGTTCCCATCAGTCAATTAGACACAAAAACAGGAAAATAGGATCCAGGTTGAAAACAAAAACAATGTTACCCTTTAAAGTGCAAAACAAAACAGATATGACGTTCACAGGAACTGAACACAGCATCTTTATGAACAACAAGTATAAGAAAAAAATCTAGTGCCAATCACCATCTGAATCTCATTCAGGTAGCAGTCGATGTAGTCTCTTTGGTCTGAGAGATCCCAGTTCTGTCTGTGCTCCTTAATCTCCTCTCTAATGAAGTCATTTGTCCTGTTCCAGATGTGTTTGACTGTCTGGTGTGGCCCCGGCAAACGTCTCATCAGCAGAGGGAATGAGTTGTAAAGCAGCAAAGTAGTTTAGAACAATAGCGTACTGATAAGGCATTTCAGAATAAAATACATTTTATATCTGGGACATGCAATAACAAATATTAAAATCCTATTTACAAATCAGCTCTTGTGCATCTTACACATTTTCCATCTTGAGCTGTGTGTACTACATATTACATACCTGTGACCAAATAGAGCCACTAGCATGAATGATAAACACAATGAGGAATGTACAGTATTGCACAACAATGGTACACAGCATTAACATTTCATCAAAACCTTTAAAATGCTGTACCTGTGCCCAAATGGAGACTTTAATTTTGAGACCTTTGCCAAACCATTTCTTCAGTTTGACGAACTTCTCATCACTATACTCAAAGCGATGACCAAAAACCAGGTAGCAGATAATGTTGGAGACAGCGTTGTTGATGATGAGGTGTGAATTGAATGGCTTCCCTCCACAATTAAACAGAATATTAGATGTTACTTGTGTATTTGTGATTTTGTCATTCTTAAAGTGTCACTGTGCATTCACTACTTACTGTACCTTTATAGCTATTGAAGACTTTTGCACAATATGCAAATTCATCCAAGAAGTGACTTCCTGCCAAATCCAAAATATTTAAGTGTTGAAAATGCAAAATGCCTCTGCTGCTTCCATGTGTTGCCATTACTGAAAATTAAACCTGATGGGAAACACATCAAAAGTAGGCTTGCATAAAACAGGAAGTAGAAACTAAATATTACCAGTCATGTTCAACAAAACTTTTATTTGCTTTAGATACCATTTTTTATTTTATTTTTAAGCTAATAGAACTTCTCTAATTAATTATAATAAAATACAATAACACTTATTGTGGGGAAAGCAATGCATCACACAGTGTATTAGAGTCCTGCACAGGCTTAAAATCTAGGCCCTAGCCGACAGATAATCAGAATTCTCGGGTCGAGCCCGTGTTTTTTTCCCTTCCTACCCATAACACAGTCTAGATAGATAGATAGATAAATAGATAGATAGATAGATAGATAGATAGATAGATAGATAGATAGATAGATAGATAGATAGATTTTTATTGATCCCAAAAAAATGGGAAATGACGGTGTTGCAGCAGCAAAATATCAGACACACAGCACACATACAGAGTAAACATTAAATAATAGGAAAATATATACATGAAATAATAATAGAATACTACATGAGCAATATTTAAAATAGATACAATTTGGAAAATGAAATGTACAACTGTTTCAATAGATATAGATCAACTTAATGTGCAAGTTGGGGAGTAAAAATGTACAACTGTTTCACTAGTAATGATAGGATGTAGATAAAGCTATTGTACATAGGTTACTATTGCAGCCATTAAAATAGTTCAGTTTTGTTTTAATGGCAACGTGGTTATATTTCTTTTCGTTTTTTCATTAAGTTAATTTAGAAACAAATGTTTGGAGCATTTTTTTGTTTGTTATATTAATGTTTTTGTTTTACACCCAAGTGGCCAGCAGCCAACAAAGTTGACCACATGTTTGATCTATTTAGCCTCTCCAATCAACACCGACCTGACTTGCCTACAATAAAATCCATAGATATAAAACACTTCATGCATAAATTAGTTGAAACGTGTATTATCACCACCAGAGTAGTCCTGCATTGCCAGACCTTGGCATGCAAAAAAACTAACGGGCAATAAAATCTAAACAAATACATTATACAGACAGAAACACAGACATTTCCAGAGCCCCATGGAGAAAAGGCATAACATCCACAGTGGATGGTGTGTCCATTCTGCCTCTATTCCATAACTCTTCCAGCTGTGCTAAAGACACGCTCGCTGCTATTACTGCTGGCAGAGACACAAACATGGTGTGACTGCCAGGCTTGACAGTCTCAGTAGCGTGGTTTTGTGTTGTTTTAAGCAGTGCAACACACTCATAGTTTCTTTTAATGTATTGGATGTCTAAAACACAAAATGGCGATGTCTACAGGCTTGCGTGTGAGCTCTGGTGTTAAAATTGGCCCTACAGTGTATTCATTGAACAAAGCATTCCTATATGAGTATCACAGGAGTCACAATAGCATTAAAGTTGAATGCAGGCTTTGTTACATCCTCTTACCTCGTCCATGGTACACATCCTCCGCCAGAGGGATGTATGGGCGGTCCTCCAGGCTGTCTCCCTGATTTACCAGAGCTTCTTTCAGAACCTCAAACCCATTTAGCACCACCATCCATGTCTGGCCTATTCGCAAGCTGAACACATCTTCATATCTCCCTGCAAACTTTAAATGGTTTTGAGAGAGGTGGAAGAGCATGGTGTTTTATAAAACAGATAACACAGTTCCATCAGTTCACCTGTTGCATTTTCAACGGTATATTTTGGACATCTATTAATACCTGTGTCAAAATTTCATGGGTCATGGTAAAATCCACATTTAGTATGTTGCCCACAATAGGAAATGTCCGGGGTCCTGGAGGGAAGCTGTCTGGCTGCCGGGTTTTAATATAATCTGCAAGGAGGATGAAAACTGCAGTGAAGAGCAACAGACTTTTGACATCCCAGTCAACATAGGATCCAAATACAGAAACGATTGAATCCATTCTGCAGTCAAGGGCTTAAGCCTGAAGTGTGTGTCTTCCTTGCTTCTCTTTTAAAAATGAAAGGCTGGTGTTGTGTTGCCAGGAGCCAATAATATCACTCATCTCTCTCCTGTGAAGGGGGAAGCTTGATGGTATTGGCTCCTGGCAGCACAGTAAAGACCTACTGGTTGAACTCTGCCCTCTTTATACATGGAAAAAAAGGTATCAAACACTGTTAATCACTGACCCTAACACAATTATTCTAACTTAGCAGTAGAGGGAATATAATGTTTTTTAATGTTGTACAAGACGTAAAAGTGTAATTTATATTAATGAATACTTTTGCTTGAGACATGTCTGGAAAGAATGAATCAATTAACCCAATAGTTGTCAGTTTATTTGCTTGTAGTTTGTCCACCGACCCTCCGAATTTAATTCAGGTAACAGTCAATAAAGTCTCGAAGCATCAAGCAGGACCACGGCGGCAGCCATAATCCAGGTACCACCACAATCCAAGGAAATCTGCCATGCGAGAAAGCACAAGGACTCCAACGAAGAAGCTAAATTAGTAATTAGAGATTTCCAACCTTTTCCTTTAGGGCCTCTGTTTTGTTTTGTCAAGCCCCTCACCCCCTAAAATCGCATTCAACCCCAGCCTGGCCGCACTATTCGAAATGGTCTAGAAATGCAACGGCACTGGTATCTAAGATCCTCATATTAATAATAGCAAACCAAAAACAAAACTTAATATTTAAATACAATAAAATGCTTAATAAAACAATCAAAAGGCCATCCAATTAAAACTAGACAAAATTATGAATTGATTAATGTGGACAATAATCAGCAGATCAGTTAACCCTTGTGTGTTATTCGGGTCTGTGGGACCCGTTTTCAATGTTTGCTAAAAGAAAAATGATGCTTTTTGTTATTTCTTCTAACTCAAACTCATTGGCCTTGGCTCATTTTCTGTGAAGAACATAAAAAATAACTTATTTTCAATGACTGCACATGGTACACCCCCCCTACACATAACTATTACATATGAGGTGTTTGGGTCTACTGGACCCGAGTGTATTTAAATGTAAGTGCTATGAAACTATGTTGTCTTTCTGCACCTGCTATTCCCACACAATGTTACACAATTGTTACATTTCAAGTATTTTCACCTGTTCTGATTAAGTTCTAAGAAATAAGCACCAATAATGATCAAAAATATTGTTTCTATTTTATTTTATTTTTTTTACCTTTTTTCTAATTGAATTTCCTTGTTTTCTCACAAAAAACAAAAATGATGATATGATCATAAATGTGATCCCACAAGGGTAAATGGCAAATATGAACTATAAATGATGTATATATATATCATTGGTAATTGAGCTAAAGTAAACATCTGTTAAGTATTTTTACATAAATTGTTACGGCTGTATTGATTTAAAAGCCTAATAATGTGGTGGGTCCGCCAACCCGGGAACATTGGCTGTGTAACAAAAATATGAACACCACACAAGGGTTAATAGTCAAAATAGTAGTTTGTTGCTGCCCTATATTTGTCACCTGTAATGAATTTCTTTGCTAATTTTGAAAAGTGATTATTGCTTTGTGTGTGAATTAAATTTCCACACATACATATGTTGCTATCATAGTGTGTTAATGTGTGTGTTTGTGTCCTCTAGCTTCCAGTGACCGACTCTGCTCTCATCTTGACGCTGTCCCTGTCTGAGTAGGGACGTGCTTTACACTTACATGGAAAAGGTTCAAAACCAACATGAAACTAGTCATTGTCATTTAGTATTATACCAACAGAACATCCATGTAAATAAATAATCAGTGTTTTGCCCAGTGCATAGTAGAACTCAGTGTACCATTTAAAGGTTACCACACACACACACACACACACACACACACACACACACACACACACACACACACACACACACACACACACACAGTATTCAGTTTCTCAAAGTCAGTTTGAGAAATTAATGGTCAAAGTTTTTATATTATATTTATATATTTATAAGTGATAAAATGCTGTTTTGGTGATTTTGGTGATGCGATTTTCAAAAAGTGTCCTGTATCTGCGGCTACGTGGGACACAAATGAAAAATAGGTTGAGGGGGTGTCCAGGGTCATGTGCTATGGTGACTGCCATGTGAGTCATGGCTCTGCCACTGAAATCAGAGAGGTTGGGGTTGGAAGAGCAATGGTTTTGTTAACAGTGTGTGCAGTACAAGACAGCTTGTTCTTGTTGGAGATAGATAGCATCGTGAGGATGACAGTTACACTGACAGGGTGTCCAAATGGGAATGCACTCGTAAACTTATTCTTAATGGCATTCTTTATTATAGCTCAGGTTTGTGTCTTTGATGTGCTCTTATCTAACACTGCTCTCTTTGCGTTCATTTTACAACACAAAAATCATGACTCTTCTTGCTTTTTTAACACACTGTGGGAATACTGTGGGCACACTGGGCATACTGTGGATAGTGTGGACAGTAACAGTAACTTTCCCGTATCATCCTCAGTCAGATGGTCTCATTGAGCGATTTAATTGCACATTGTTATCCATGCTGTGGCTGTTTGTGGAAGAAAATCCGTCCAACTAGTTACCTTAGTTAATGATGACATTACACAGCAGTGTAAGTGCTCGTACCGGTTTTACCACATATGCTGGATGTGGGAGCTGGAGAAGCATTTTCTTCGTTTTCTTAGTGACACTGTCCACTGTGGAGGCAGTGAAGAAGCATCAGGCTAAAGCTTCTAGTCAACAAAAGAACTCTGAGGGGGAGCTGGTGTGGTGTGTGTTCTAAACAAGACTTGGAGGAGAGGATCGTGTTCCAAGCTTCAGAGACACTTTAGGGCCCCTATAAGATAGTAGAGTAGTAGAGTGGGTCACAGAAGTGTTGTATTGTATGGCACCAGTAGAGGAGGGGTCAGATGGTCTGCTCTCTCTCTTTCTCTTTTTCTCTCTTTCTTTTATATATATATATATATATATATATACATACAGAGGTGAAAAACAGTTATAACACAGTACGTTAAAGTATATTAAGATAAAGTGATGCTTTTAGGGTAAAGTGACATATGGTTAGCTCACAGCTCAATAGTTTAAGAGTCCTAAAGTCTTACAGCCTGTGGGAGGAAGCTGTCCTTGAGCCTGCATGGTGTTGCAGGACCGGCCAGACGGCAGCAGGCAGAAGAGTTTGTAGCTGCAGTGATTTGGGTCTGTGATTATCCTGTTGGCCTGTAGAACCTGTAAAGGTTGCACAGCATTTTGGAGTTAGATTACATTACATTACATGTCATTTAGCTGACGCTTATATCCAAAGCGACTTCCAATTAAGTGCTTTCAACCTAGAAGATGCAAACTCCAGACAACAAGTAAGTGCAAGTACATTGCTTTAAATAAGCAAAACTACAAAGAGCCATATGAAAGTGCAGCTTTAAGAATATGTATATATATATATATATATATATATATATATATATATATATATATATATATATATATATATATATATATACAGTCAGGTCCATAAATATTGGGACATCGACACAATTCTAATCTTTTTGGCTCTATACACCACCACAATGGAGTTGAAATGAAACGAATGCTTTAACTGCAGACTTTCAGCTTTAGTTTGAGGGTATTTACATCCAAATCAGGTGAACGGTGTAGGAATTACAACAGTTTGTATATGTGCCTCCCACTTTCTAAGGGACCAAAAGTAATGGGACAATTGGCTGCTCAGCTGTTCCATGGCCAGGTGTGTGTTATTCCCTCATTATCCCATTTACAAGGAGCAGATAAAAGGTCCAGAGTTCATTTCAAGTGTGCTATTTGCATTTGGAATCTGTTGCTGTCAACTCTCAATATGAGATCCAAAGAGCTGTCACTATCAGTGAAGCAAGCCATCATTAGGCTGAAAAATCTAAACAAACCCATCAGAGAGATAGCAAAAACATTAGGTGTGGCCAAATCAACTGTTTGGAACATTCTTAAAAAGAAAGAACGCACCGGTGAGCTCAGCAACACCAAAAGACCCGGAAGACCACGGAAAACAACTGTGGTGGATGACCGAAGAATACTTTTCCTGGTGAAGAAAAACACCCTTCACAACAGTTGGCCAGATCAAGAACACTCTCCAGGAGGTAGGTGTATGTGTGTCAAAGTCAACAATCAAGAGAAGACTTCACCAGAGTGAATACAGAAGGTTCACTACAAGATGTAAACCATTGGTGAGCCTCAAAAACAGGAAGGCCAGATTAGAGTTTGCCAAACAACATCTAAAAAGCCTTCACATTTCTGGAACAACATCCTATGGACAGATGAGACAAAGATCAACTTGTACCAGAGTGATGGGAAGAGAAGAGTATGGAGAAGGAAAGGAACTGCTCATGATCCAAAGCATACCACCTCATCAGTGAAGTATGGTGGTGGTAGTGTCATGAGCGTAGGCATGTATGGCTGCCAATGGAACTGGTTCTCTTGTATTTATTGATGATGTGACTGCTGACAAAAGCAGCAGGATGAATTCTGAAGTGTTTCGGGCAATATTATCTGCTCATATTCAGCCAATGCTTCAGAACTCATTGGACGGCGCTTCACAGTGCAGATGGACAATGACCCGAAGCATACTGCGAAAGCAACCAAAGAGTTTAAGGGAAAGAAGTGGAATGTTATGCAATGGCCAAGTCAATCACCTGACCTGAATCCGATTGAGCATGCATTTCACTTGCTGAAGACAAAACTGAAGGGAAAATGCCCCAAGAACAAGCAGGAACTGAAGACAGTTGCAGAAGAGGCCTGGCAGAGCATCACCAGGGATGAAACCCAGCGTCTGGTGATGTCTATGCGTTCCAGACTTCACGCTGTAATTGAATGCAAAGGATTTGCAACCAAGTATTAAAAAGTGAAAGTTTGATTTATGATTGTTAATCTGTCCCATTACTTTTGGTCCCTTAAAAAGTGGGAGGCACATATACAAACTGTTGTAATTCCTACACCGTTCACCTGATTTGGATGTAAATACTCTCAAATTAAAGCTGAAAGTCTGCAGTTAAAGCACATCTTGTTCGTTTCATTTCAACTCCATTGTGGTGGTGTATAGAACCAAAAAGATTAGAATTGTGTCGATGTCCCAATATTTATGGACCTGACTGTATATAATGGTGTGAATCAGGTAAAGTGTAAATTTATATAAAAGAAAATAGGCAGCCATATTCAAATGACCATGTTTGTTTTTTGTCAAAATTTTCCCTCATACCAGCACCTACTGCCTGGATGTAATTGTTCTTTACATCCTCTCATTTTGAATTTATCACTCTTAAGCGTTCCAATTCATCCAGAAGATGTTAGGGGTAAGATCAGGACTAGGTAGGCCATTTAAGTTCACACCAGACTATGGAAAACAAATACAGGCTATAGGCTACCTCATTCATTGACATGTTGATAGGAAACCACCTCCCACAAACTTGTCACAAATATAGAAGCAAATATTATTGTAGGCTATGATGGAGTGAGTAGATAAAGGGAAACACTGGACTTGACTTAATTTGATGTGATCAGGTTGGTGTTTAAAGCAACAGTTTAATTTTCAGAAGGCAGATTCAAGACCGTTCTTTAAATCTGTCTCTACGTGTGTGGTATTAACTCTGCAATGAGAAATTATTAACAATAGACCCGGACTAGTCACTGTGAAAAAGCCTGGTCTCTGGAGACAACACAGGGGTCGTAAATGTCAAACAAACACTAGAGGCACAGGCTGTGCACCAAAGTACAACAAACCACGTTTCAGCCAATAACAAGATAGTTGGGGGTGGGGGTTAGTGCGTCAAAATTAAGGCTGCTGCTCTAAAAGCACCCCCTCCCCCAACCATCTTGTCAGTGATTGGCTGGAACATGGTTTGTTGTATTTTGGTGCACAGGCCCCTGTGTTGTCTCCTGAGACTGGGCTTTTTCACAGTGTATTCAGGGGGCAGGCAGCTAGATCAAGGAGAGACGCCTACGATAAGAGACAAAAATGAAATTGCGCTGAAACCATGCAGGAACTCATAGTGCACCTTTAAAGAAAGACCAAAAGTAAAGTCGGCCTGTATGGACAGCGGTGTCTACATACTTTCTGCCAGTTTTTATAGTAATTAATTCAGCTGTTGTAGTACTACTTCTCATCACACGATGGTAGTATTTGGGCTTTATAATTGTGGCGAGAAGGGAAGCACATAACCCACTTGTCTGCCAGACTTCATAATAAAACGCATTTATCGCCTGATTTAAAAAACAAACAAATAACAGTTGCAACTTTTAGTGTGAAAACATGCTACTTAGTGAGTGGAAGGGTAAATGTTATGGTATTTGTTGTTATAGCTAATGCTATAATAATAATAATAATAATAATAATAATAATAATAATAATGGAGGTTTGTTGTGAAAGTCCAATGACCGGAAACTGTGACTGTCGCTGACTTGTTAGCTCTTGTGACCTGCTGTGTCCTCCAGCACTCGAGATTTGACAGGTGGTCATCTAAGGACAAGAGCACCAAAATCATGGTTTTTGAGGAAAAGATGATCATGAACGGAGAGCCCGAGGATGTTAGTAGTTTTGACAGAATTAAGACAATTCTGCTAGCTATGCCATTAACGTTTGGTTATTTTTAGCTAGCAAGCTAACACATTACGGCTAACTAAGCTATCATCATCCATAGCTAGATGTATTCATCATCACCTAGCTTACGTTAGCATTGGCCAACGTTAATATTTCCATCGTCGTTCAGAAACATTATGAGGCTTATTAAGCAGCAGAATCTAAATTGTATTCTAGTTCGTCGTTGGCGAAGCTGTCTTGCTAGCTAATTGTTGAATGTGTAATTTATACCAAAACAAGAGCTACTAACTGATGGCTGGGAGTGAATTAACGTTATGTAATTGATTTTGTCACGTCACGTTATGTCTGTTTCAGGAGGAGGAAGAAGAGGAGGAAGAGCAAGACATGGTGGTATGTCCGTTGCAGATCCACATCAGAATCAAAATGTGTTAACTGTCCCTCTGTATTGTGATATTATGCGTTTGATCACGAGTCTGACTGCCCTTTTATTTAATTGGATTAAGACTTTTTATTAAATATCAAATCAAATCTCAAATTGTCAAGCAAGAAAAGGAACATTTATTTTGAAAAGCAATAAACTGACAAACATGAGAAACAAAGGTGTAAAAGAAAAAAAGGTGCTGTAGACAATTTGAGGTGAGTTTTTGTCTCTGTGAATAAAAGGAGTTATCACCTCTGAATCCCCCTCATTCACTCAGGTACAGCTATGGTCATTTTAGAGGCTTTTGTGGTGGTGGTGGTGTTTAGATGTTCCAATATTTAGTTCCTGGTTGATAGCAATGGGGCTGGTGAGTGTAGTACTGACTGCATGCATGTCCCCTTATGAAGGACACTCATCATGGTACATATTCTGAATGCTGCATATTATGTTTCAGGATCCCCTTGAAACGATGCGACAGAAGTGTGAAGAGACAGAGCACTGCGTTCACACTCGGGAGCGTCTGGAGCATTGTGAGACCAGAGTTGGCTCCCGGTCTTCGACGGCGGAGGATTGTACTGAGGAGCTGTTTGATTTCCTGCATGCTCGGGACCACTGTGTAAGTGTGACATTTGCCAATTGTATCAAGCCGAAAGATTAAAAATTCACTCCCAAAGAAGTCAAGCTTCATGGGTAGGCATTTTGTTTGTCGTGTAATAGCTTGGCTAACACTAGTTTTGCCAGCAGTATGCCCAAAAGCTACATTAACAATAGCACTGGTTCATGCTAAGCTCTGTCATTTGGAGAGGTCCGTGTCACCCACCTAAGCATGTTATTACTTTAATGTGTCATTTTCAAATAGAATGTGATCAATATTCTTTTGTTGAGTTCAGTTGATACATGTGGCTTGCAAATGATACAGTTGTTATACAAAGTTGCATGTATTCTAGTCTGGCATTGCCAGATCCTACTCCCCAGAGCTGCGGAGTAAGGTCTGACTACACCACACATACAAAAAAAAAAATTCTCTGGTTTGTTTGCATTTCTATGAACCAATCACAATCGTCTTGGGCGGCACTAAGCTCCAGACGCAGCGACAGAGGCTCTGCAACATAGTCTCGGGAAGGAACTTCTTATGGTGGGACATTTGCACCCTGCAAAAGAAAATGTCTCATACAATATTAAAGAAAGTTAACTGTTCACACAAAATAGTAACGTGAGCTATTCAAATTAGCTGGATACATGGTTAAACGTAATTTGCTCTTACCAGTGTATTGATGTGTGTACTTCGTCCAAAGCAATCCCCACCAATCCGTCCCAAAACATCCCAGTTATATACTGTAGTAAATTCCGCAAACATATTCTTTGTAAATCTTTACAATCCAAAAAAGAACCAAGCAGGCCTGCCTTGTTGCACGATCCAAATTTGCTTCAAAACTTGCCATTTTCAGCGTGTAGCTTGCTAGCTCGAAGTTTGTTGTTTCCCGACAGGAACAGAGTTAGACAACGGCAACACACAGAGAGCGGAAGGCGATGGATATCAGCCAGAACATCCGGCAATTATTCTTGAAATGTCGTTGATCTAGACTACATGTGTTGCAGTAAATTCTCTTTTTATACAAGAAGTTAACTGGTGGGCACATGCAGCAGCAGGGAGCACCTTTTCCTCTAATTAAGGGTTTATGGTTTTATTGAAATACAAGCTGTCCCTTTTATTCGACAGTATATCCTGACATAACAGAAAGACTGTACTGTAAGATTGCCAAAAAGGTGCATGAAATTACCATTGCCTTTGCATGTTATTCACACATGAACAACCCAGCAGTTCAGTAACATTTAAGGGCCGTCCACACCAAGAATGGTAACTATAACCATGTCTAATACTATAACGATGTTAGTATCCTCACTGCTGAACAATAACGCTCTGTAAACAGTGGCGTAAGGCACGCAATGCACACTCCAACTGATAAAAATACATAATACACTAATGGAGCAGACATTGCAACGTAAGATTATAGGAATGTCTGTAGTAATATCCTACATATTCTTGAATTTGGGTACATTTCTGCCGACGGGTTTGCGGGAGTTAGATATGTGCAGATCACCGGAACAGACACAACGGCACATCACCAACAGTGTCATAATAACATTCAAAACGCAGGATTCCCTCTCAGTGGTTTCTGTGACTATGAGAAAATACTTTCAAAAGTACTAATGTAAAAAAAAAAAAATACACAGATCTAATCCCCAGCGAGTGGAAAAGTTACACGACTGACCCACCTGTGTTGTACAAATACACCATCTCTCCGCAGTGGTTTCTGTCGTGCCATGTTGTAAATTCAGATGGATTTTGATTGGCTGTCAGTGTTTCTAACATTCATCAAATCAATCTAAAAGTGATCCCATCCCGATATCTATCGCCACTGTTGTCATTGGTGGGGTGTGGACTCCACCATCCACAACAACTGTTTTTAAAACTACATATGTAGTTATTGTTCTTGGTGTGGATGGCCCTTAAGATAAGATAAGCCTTTATATGATGGAATTGTTTATGACCTGCATGTTACAAACCGTAACTTGAGTGCTATTAAAATTTTGATTGATTTGAAGCAATTAACCATTCCCTGCACTGTGTGTATTATGTATACATAAATGAATTTCCTCTTATGTCCCCTGTAGGTGTCACACAAACTCTTCCATTCGGTCAAATGAAGTCCTCCTGTTGCACCACTGGCTGATAACATTCTTCAAATATTGTATTATGAGGAGAACATGGTTTTAAATACATCCATTTGTAGATCTACTATATGTTGTAACTTTAAATGTATACTACACTGTATCTGATTGTGTGAAGAAAGTATTTCATTAAAGTAGATGGCTTAAAAACCTTACCTTGTGTCACAAGTGTATTTTATGACTATAGAATCAGAATCAGAAAAGGATTTATTGCCAAGTAAGTAACACTTACAAGGAATTTGCCTTGGTGGATGGTGCATACATAAACGTATAAAACATTAATAGGTTGATATTACAAACCCCTATTCCAATGAAGTTGGAATGTTGTGTAAAATGTAAATAAAAACAGAAAACAATGATTTGCAAATCCTTTTTCATATTCAATTGAATACACTACAAAGACAAGATATTTAATGTTCAAACTGATAAACTTTATTGTTTCTTTTGCAAATATTCACTCATTTTGAATTTGATGCCTGCAACACGTTCCAAAAAAGCTGGGATGGGCATGTTTACCACTGTGTTACATCACCTTTTCTTTTAACAACACTCAATAAGCATTTAGGAACGGAGGACATTTATTGTTAAAGCTCTGTAGGTGGAATTCTTTCCCATTCTCGCTTGATGTACGACTTCAGTTGCTCAACGGTCCGGGGTCTCCGATGTCGTATTTTGCGTTTCATAATGTGCCCCACATTTTCAATGGGAGACAGGTCTGGACTGCAGGCAGGCCAGTCTAGTACCCACACTCTATTACTACGAACCCACGTTGTTGTAACACGTGCAGAATGTGGCTTGGCATTGTCTTGCTAAAATTAGCAGGGACGTCCCTGAAAAAGACTTTGCTTGGATGACGGCATATGTTGCTCCAAAACCTGTATGTACGTTTCAGCATTAATGGTGCCTTCACAAATGTGTAAGTTACCCATGCCATGGGCACTAACACACCCCCATACCATTACAGATGCTGGCTTTTGAACTTTGCGCTGATAACAATCTGGATGGTCCTTTTCCTCCTTGGCCCGGAGGACATGACATCCATGATTTTCAAAAACTATTTGAAACGTGGACTCGTCAGACCACAGCACACTTTTCCACTTTGCATCAGTCCATCTCAGATGAGCTCGGGCCCAGAGAAGCCGGCAGCATTTCTGGGTGTTGTTGATATATGGCTTTTGCTTTGCATGGTAGAGTTTTAACTTGCACTTGTAGATATAGCGATGAACTGTGTTAACTGACAATGGTTTTCCGAAGTGTTCCTGAGCCCATGTGATAATGTCCTTTACATAATGATTTTGGTTTTTAATGCAGTGCCGCCTGAGGGATCAAAGGTCACAGGCATTCAATGATGGTTTTCGGCCTTGCCTTACTTACATGCAGAGACTTCTCCAGATTCTCTGAATCTTTTGATGATATTATGGACTGTAGATGATGAAATCCATAAATTCCTTGCAATTGTACGTTGAGAAACATTGTTAAACTGTTGGAGTATTTACTCACGCAGTTGTTTACAAAGTGGTGAACATCGCCCCATCCTTGCTTGTGAACAACTGAGCCTTTTGGGGATGCTCCGTTCATACCCAATCATGACCAATTAACCTTTTCACCTGTGGAATGTTCCAAACGGGTGTTTTTTGAGCATTCCACAACTTTCCCAGTCTTTTGTTGCGCCTGTCCCAGCTTTTTTGGAACGTGTTACAGGCATCAAATTCAAAATGAGTTAATATTTGCAAAAAACTAAAACGTTTATCAGTTTGAACGTTAAATATCTTGTCTTAGTATAGTGTATTCAATTATATATAGGTTGGAAAGTATTTGCAAATCATTGTATTCTGTTTTTATTTACATTTTACACAACATCCCAACTTCTTTGGAATTGGGGTTTGTAAAATGTAAAGACATTTAGTTATGAAGGTACGGTGGCCGACAGGGGAAAACGCCATGCAACTTAAGAAAACACACGCAAATAGACAAAACACAAGGAATTCAAGAAAACAACTTCATTAATTTGACAACACATGTGCAGCATTCAGCAAACGCGCTGCAAATGCACACAACACAACCAAATACATAAACGCGCTGCAAAAAGAAAAGAACACAAACCCCGAAAACAAATGCAACAAAAAAACGCTGCACCCAGATTACACAACGGAAGTTCTCCAGGCTTCTAGAGGGAGCAGCTAAGTGGAACAGCTTGATTTTCGACCCCACGGGGAGAGAGCGTTCTGCCTTTTTATTAGAGTCGAGTATGGCTGCAGCCTGGAGAACTCCCGTCTCATGCCCTCCCGGCTGGTGCCATCCCCGAGCTTCGACTTTTCAAAATAAAAGCTTGCGTCTGGTCCCTATGTCTTCGTACTTTGGTGTTTTGGATGTTTGTGAACTAAACAGTACGGCAATCATGCTAATGAATACAATAACTTTTTCAGCAGATGTCTTAGTTACAACACGATGGAGTTAGCAAAGCAGTTTTGTGTTTATATGTGCGGGCAGGATTTATTCAGTTTAATAAATCCCACGGTAATTCGGCTGGTTTACTAAACAGGGAGGGACTAGAAATCCTGTCTGTTTTTTGTTTTTTGTATTTCAAGAGCGAAAAATACACTTGTTTGCAGAGTAAAGTTGAAGCTCAAACAAAACATGTTAGAGACTGTTTCCCCTGCAGGGAGATCACAAACTAAAACGAAGTGTTGCTCCTCCAAAAGGCCTCAGGCAATACTGTAACTACAGTCTGCACACACTGTGGACACACAGCACTTTGTTCAAATGCTAACACGCTACTGGCAAAACAGTTAAGGATGGAAGCTTGGGGTGCGTCACTTAGGCCTAATTGAATGGAGGAATTATGGTATTCTTCGGTAGCCTGAGTAACTTTAACTGTTGTTCATGTGAAATTTCAAAGACAGCCTGATGCTTTGTTTATAGACTATTTGTGGGTGGCTGTTTGCTGTTTGACATATCAATTCCTGCCGATAAAGTATAATAGGGTAAAGCCTGTATAGTGCATACACTTGTAGCTGTTAAGTAGCTTTGTAAGTCGCAAGCGCACAATCCCCCCCTGGTAAAAAGGTGGGCTCCCCCAAAGGCACGGTATAGTTCGAACACTGGTCAGTTGTATACTTTCTGCATCTGGTTAGACCTCATGGCCATGACCTTAACATGAACTCCAGAAGCATCTGGAACTTTAATTTTCAATTCAATTCAATTTTATTTATAGTATCAAATCATAACGAGTTATCTCGAGACACTTTACAGATAGAGTAGGTCTAATGGCTAGATGCTGATGCAGTCAATGTCGATTCCTAGACAGACAGGCACCACAGTGTTCTCTATGACCAGGCACAAGCGTTCCTAGGCTCTGGTGACAGGCTGGAGGTTGAAGGGCAAGGCAGCTTTATTTCTATAGCACCTTTCAGGAACAAGGCAATATAAGTGCTTCAGATAAAACATTATAGAGCAAATGGTAAAACCTTTCACAGTGCTCATTTTTGGTTTTTCATTATTTCTCGTCACACTCCTAATATCCTTTTGAAAGCTTAGGTCCTTAGACCATGGTGGTTCCACCGGTTCGTGAAGGCATTCAAGTCCCTCTTGATCCTTGGTAAATATACATATTGCAGTGCCCAAGGATGCATTTCATTATCAGGTTTCACTCTACCCTCTCTCTCAAGAAAACTGAAGAGGTCATGGTAAACATTGATTACTCCTGCATCATGGAGTGTCCTGAACATCACTTTCTGCAACGGAAACAGCTCCCAAAAAAGGCCCAAAAAGTCATGCAGAGAGTGGTTTGTCCCGCTTAACATACGATGCCCTAACCTTTCAAAAGGATATTAGGAGTGTGACGAGATACTCAGCTCAGGAGATGAGACACAACACTATTTTAAAGAAAACTTGAATGATGAAATATGACTGCAAAAAAAATCTTTTATTCAATTGAAAGTCACCAAATGAAAAATGAGCAATGTGAAAGGTTTTACCACAAACTCAAATGTCTTCTCTTCTGTATAACTAATCTCTAAAGATCCTAATAACTGCTGTGTCCCTCTCTTCTCCCAAACATGTCCCTACGACCTATTCATCAAATATTTTATCTTTTACACGGCACTGTAAATTTTTTTTGCATCTTATTCTTTTGAGGAGGTTTTATTTTCGTGACCATTTGCTCTATGTTTTATCTGAAGCACTTAAATTGCCTTGTTCCAGAAAGGTGCTATAGAAATAAAGCTTGCCCTTCAACAGGGGCGGACTGGGACAAAAAGTCAGCCCTGGCACTGTGGCCACACCAGCCCACATCACCATGCCCATGCAGCCACACCCACGGACACGTGCATTCACTAATTACATTTGTGTACAGATGGTGAAATAATATAAGCAGCAGCGTTGCACAATATTGGCAAAATGTGATATTGCGATATAGATTATGAATATTGCGATATCAATATTAATTTAGATTTTTCTTATATATATATATATATATTATAGATAAGAAAACATGAAATATATATATATATATAGTGATATATATATATATATACATATATATATATATATATATATATATATATATATATATATATATGCACTGAAAAAACTGATTCTGACCCCTTGTAAATGTTACATGTTTTAGTCTGGTTTATTTAATAGATTTTAATGTGTTATTAAATCCTACTTGTTTTTTTAAATTAATTTTCAAAAGCACTGCCCTTGTTTAAAACAAGTTAATTTCAGTCAATTAAAAGTAATTAGAAAAAAATATGTAAAATTTAATTTCCACATACTATCTGGTCTGCGCATGTGCAGACACATGCCGCCACTTTGTTCTGAAGGCGCGGATTGTACGTTATCCACTCGTTAGTAGCTCCTTGAATGCTGTATCTATAGCTCTGCATTTTCGGTAAGTAAGCAATTTATAATCATTGGTGTGTTATATTTTTTTACTTGAACAGGTTTCTGTTAACACTAGCCAATGCTATCAGTTTGTGTTTTGATAAATTAACATTTGCTAACGTTAGAGCGACTAGCTTAAGTAACAGATGTATCTTAACATTTTAAGCTAACTTTATAGCTCTCTAGTTAAATGCATGGCGAATTCAGTGTTTGTCTTGTTAGACTTATTTGTTAGTTTGTGGACATTGAATAAACAGGTTGACTAATGTTAATTGACAGTTTAATTGTAGCTTCACCTTCCCTGCTGTCTGGGCTTGTAGACTAGCTAGCCTACTTCATTCCTAACTTGCTGTAAGCATGTTTTCTAATCTTGTCAATGTGTTAACATAAAGACAAAATACACCTGTGAAATCATGTTGGTAAAAGGAGCTTAATGTGCCCTAACAGCAATCATTTATGCTTCTACATAATGGCAGCCCTAGGTAGGTGCATGCCTGAATTACCGTTAGCCTAACTCAAAACACACCATGGAGTGGCAGACACAGCAATAAATAAAAAAGTAAACATAAAAGTCGTGGGTTTATGTAAGCAAACCTTAATATTGTGGGTGTTTAATATTAACGTTTAAGTTATACTCAGGTCCTTCCCTTTACCGTTTCTTTGAAGGTATCTATTTTTTTGACACCCGTATTCCGCGAAGACCCGCCCCTACTCTGCCTCTGATTAGCTCAGACTGTGACATCCCTTTTCTTGCCTAAACCTAACCAACCAAAACAACGAAGGCAACGAACATTAGCCAATCAGAGGCAGGTCTTCGCGGAATACGGGTAAGAAAAAAAAAGCTTCTCTTCACTGCGTGGTAGCAGCTAGTGTCGGACTGTTTCTGACTCGCTTAAAACGTAAAGATGAGGTTGAAAGTATATCCTCCAAAGTAGAGGCATGCAAAAGCTTCATAACTACATACCTGCAAACTAGTCGCTTTTCGGCGAAAATCGCCGTTTTGAATGGGAAAATGCCATCCACGTGAATCGTGTAGATCCGAAGAGGTTTTTTTTTTTTGGCGGGGGTCCGTGGGGTCCTTAACGAGCGTTATCTACCTGACCGAATAGCAACGCGGATTTCGGTGCCTTATTTAGGTGCTACTTAAATGGTGGTGTCACCTTTTTCAGACCTTCTGAGTTTGCAGGTATGTAACTAACAGCAGCTTTGCAGATCACACAAGAGGTCTAGCAGAGCACGAGCACAGCCCATAGTCCAGTTAAAAGACCAGTTAAGGTTCTGAAGTGTTAGGCAGAAGACAACAGGGATAAGAATGTTGGTTTAGCTAGCAGGTTAATGTTGTTTAACTTTGTTTCTGCTCTAAACACTAAGACTTATTAAGTCGCTTACACTAATACTTTTAGTATAGAAGTGGAACATGAAAAATACTGGAACCAAATCTGTTTTCTACTTAATTCACACAATTTCCATAAACTTTATTCTCCCCCGTGTCTTTACATGAAATGCCCTGTCTGTCTGCTTGTAGCATCTACTAAAGCTTTGAAAACATTAATTTCGGATGTAATTTCTACATGCTCCAAAGTAATTTATAATCGCTCATCAGAGAAATAACACAGTTGCAAGAAAATAGTCCAGGAGTAAATAAATTGATAAATAAAATAAACTTTCCTGAAAATGAATTACATGTCTGTCTGTCCACTTCCACCCTCTTAATCTGCCATTTGTTGCATTTCTTTTTATAGTAATAATAAGGTACTATTAAAATGTGGACTTGGACACAAATTAGTTTGTAGTGATCTGATTTGAGTCATGGGCAAGTTTGTAATTATTGGACAATTACTTTTTCTTTCGTCAACATGCTTACGATTTATCGTTTTAATTCCTGCTCATTTTTATTTCTATTGCAGGTCTTTCTCATATCTGATATATCTGATCTTGGTGTGATGTGGAACAGAACCTAACTCTTTGGGGAGCTCATATTGTTTTGGTAAGTGCATTTAACAAACAAACTCTCAACAGCTATACTGATCACAGCAGTACTGTTAAGAATAAATGTTCTGTGTGGTATTAGTTTTTTCTTTATTGGGGGGGGTAATAAAAAGGAATAATTCATAGAGAAGAGCTATTGCTGAAAAAGGTACCAGTACACACTTCATCTTTTGAGTAAAATTTCTGTTTACTTAATGTGAGATTCATTGGCCCAAACTATGAGTTACATTAAACACATACATTTAGTTTTCTTTACAGTGCATGGCTTTATGTAATCAAAGTTGATGCAGATCATCCTGGTGTGACTGTAAAACACCATCACTAATGTTTGATTTTTGTCCTCTTTTCTCTCTTTGTGGTTTGTCTAGTTTATGTGGCAGTGTAAAGACTGTGGTGCGGAAGTGTCTAGGCGATCAGAAATTCTTAAACATTACAGACTACAACATAGTCCAACATTTTGGGCGTGGCCATTATACGTAAGTGTATATACCCTGATTGTCCATGTGTATTTAAGACTTGGAATTCACTTTTGACACATTTGTCAAGGAATCACACCAATACCTTAAAGCAGTCTGACATATTTACTGCATTTTCATGTCATTTATGTGGCTGTAGTGAACTTGGAACAGAACATGATTATTTTGTGCACATAAGCCATCATCTGAAAAACAATGAGACAGTCACTTGTATGTTTAAAGGCTGTGAATACAAATCCAATGTATACAGCACCTTCAAGTCGCACAAAAGTCGGAAGCACAGCTTACATTCGTTGGTAGATTTTAAGGATGGTGTAGTCCAAGGAACTGGAGAACCTGATGTTTCAAACAGTGAAGAATTCTGTGATGAAAGTCAGTCTGATGACATTGATTTAAATAAATCAAAGGATCAGCCAGAGATAATAGAACAAAAAATTGCTGCAGTGTTATTAAAGCTGGAAAATATTTCCAAATATAAGTGCTGCAATTGATTAATTGCTGGAAGAATTTCAATATTTGTTGAGCACAGCATCTTTGTGTAGTACAAGAAATGTGATACATGACACAATAGTTACAAACTGCAAGTTGACCAGTCAGTCATTGAAGAACTTGCATCTGCTCTGTGTACGTCTAATCCTGTGTATAAGCCAATTGGTAAAGGTTGTCCTTTGGCAACATCCTTTAAGCGCAAAAAATACTAAAAAGACAATTTTCAAGTTGTGGAACCCATAGAATATATCTTGGATGACAAAACTAAAAGAACGCTGCAGTATGTTCCACTATTAAAGTTTTTACAGCAGCTTTTTACTAATGATTACATTCTTAACAAAGCATCAGATAGTCACCTCATATCAGAGGGCAGAGGAGAAGAAGTGATATACGAGTCTTTTCGAGATGGTTTGTTTTTCAAGGATAACCATTTTTTTGTCAGGAGGTGAGTTGCGAGTGTTATTGAATTTATACGTTGATGATTTTGAAATTTGTAATCCGCTTGGCACATCTCGCAAAAAGCACAAGATCTGTGGTGTTTACTGGAATCTCAACAATTTACCACCAGGTTGTCATTCTTCGTTGTCTTCAATTTATTTGGCCTTACTCTGCAGATCTGAAGATGTGAGGAAATATGGCTATGAAAGGGTCCTAGAGCCCTTGTTGAGGGATCTTGCCATTTTGGAAAGTCAAGGTATTTTTATTGCACAGCTTGGAGATTTTGTTAAAGGCACAATACAGTGTGTAATAGCAGACAATTTGGGAGCACATGGAATTGCTGGATTTATTGAAAGTTTTGCAGGTGAATACATTTGCCGCTTTTGTGTGGCAAAAAAGTCTGAAATTCAGGAGAGGGAAGTGAGTTCAGGTACGTTTACTCTCCGAAGCAAAGAGATGCATGAAATGCACGTCAGGTCAGCACAGGACAATGCACAACCTTGTTACGGTGTTAAAAGGAAGTGTGTTGCTTCCACTTTTGGTTGGACAGTTGGTGCCCCCAGATGAACCAGCCTGGCAGGTCATTTTGGACCTTAAAGATATCGTTGAGCTAGTTGTTGCACCAGTGCACACAACACAATCCATTGCTTTCCTTGAAGCCAGGATTTGTGACCATAGATAGAGGTTACAAGAGGTGTTTCCTGGTTTAAAGCTGTTGCCGAAACATCATTTTGTGGAACATTATCCACAGATGATTTAAGCAGGTTGTCCGTCACACACGCAAACATACTCTTGTCCCTGGCGGTGAAGCATCAGTTCATGATGGCATATCACTTGGCGTCAACCACAACTGAAACATCTAGCTTGACTGTCTCAGCTCTTTCAACTGTCTCTGTTGACATTTTGCATCAGGATGTGCAGAAGGTTCTGCAGTTTAAATACCCTGATATTACTCACATTCAGCTCACAAAGAATGCGTCCGTTAATGGAGTTAACTACAGAGAAGGTATGGTTGTTGTTCATGGCTCTGCTGGTGGCTTGCCAGAGTTTGCAGAGGTTATCCAGATGGTTGTAGTGGAGAAGAGCTTGAGCTTTATTGTTAAAGAGCTGGGTGCATGGTATAGGGAGCATTTTAGGGCATTTGAGTTATGTCCCACTTCACTAGTCTCCCTCATTCAACATGGTGCCTTGTTGGACCAGTACCCCACGGCAGATTACATGATTGGAGGCCGGCGAATGGTGACACTTAAAAGATTCATACAGATACAAGGTTGTATTATGGTAGTTTGTGTTGTGTTCATACGCTGCATGAGTTGATACACTAATACACTAAATATGGTAACAAGAGGGCTGCCTAACATTTCTTACAGGACTCATTTTGTTTTTAGTAAAGTTAGAAAGAATTTTCTGAGGGAAATGATCCAGTCATCTGACATCTCCCTGTACTAAATTACCCTCATGTTGCCATTTATTATAGAAATGTGCATGTTAAGGAAAACATTTGTGACTAACATAATACAAATGAATGTTCAAATCTGTCTCTTTAAATATATCATGTTCAAAGGAAGAACTACCACACAACCACAAACAAAGAAAAAATATCTATGTTTTTCATTCCACACAAATAAAGTTATGGTAAAAATGAATAGTGTTTACAACTGCAGAATAACATTACAGATTAATATTGTGTGGTAGTATGTTCCTGCTCTAATTCGGTTCATTAACAGTTATACTTAAGTAACAATAGTACCAGATGCTGATTTAACATTTTTTTTGTCTTCTTTAACAATTAGATTGAAGAATGGCACAGCGTCTGAAGTTGAGAGTCATTGTGAACAACGATGACTCTCGAAGACTTGATCTCCATTCAGGAACGCCAGAAACTTTGACAGAGTTACACGATACAATTCGCCAAGAATTTGGAATTGAAACAGACTTTCGTATTCAGTTCATGGATCCTGACTTCAATAATGAACTCATGAACATTACATCAGTACAAGACATACAGGACAGAAGTACAATCACGTTGGTGTACATGGCAACCCTAACTCTAACCCCCATAAATGATGTGGGTTTGAGTCCATCTTCTTTAATGGAGAATGCTCCCAGCACTTCTGGATCATGTGGAGCACCAGTGAACAGCCAAACATCTCCCATTGTTTCCTCATCGGCCTCATTGTCCTCAACAGACTCGGATAACACCATCATTCTGCCACATTCAGACAATGAATTGAGAGCACGTGCATGGCCCCGTGAATTCCCCATTCCTCGCTTTCCATACAATGTAGAGGTGCAGCTTCAATGTGGAAATGAGCACTTCAGAGAAACTGGCTCTCATCTGAAGATCACTCCGGGGTTGAAGTCTGACATCTTACAGAAGCTAGCTGAGGAGATCTTCCAGTATACAGCATATCCACAAAATTACCAAATAGATGAGGTAGCAGGGGCACTCATAACAAAATGTCCCTGTTTGAAGGAACCATCTGCCACTGGTTACTATGGCTGGATGATTAGCCTGAAATATAAAATGGCTAATTACAGGACGAAGATGCGAAACATTGGCTGTCCAGAAGTGACTGTAAATGCTTTGAAAAACAAACGTAGTGATGAAAGCCTCCCAGCCCAAAACGTAAAGAAGCCTAAAAAGGCTGAAGTCAACTTTTTTCCTTCACACCCTGCTGGCGAATCGGATCAAAGTTTAGAAAATGTCAGGCTTGAACTGTTGACCGATGTCAAACAAAGAAACAGTGCACTGTGTATAAAACAGAAGATGTCAAAAACATTCTCCTACAGAAGAAAAGAGGTGGTGCAGGAAAAGCCAGCTGCCGCAGAGTTTAAAGCCAGGTGGCCTGCACTTTTTCATATTGATGAGGTAAGCGCATGCTTGCCTTTTTTCCCCCAGTGTGCTTCTTCGCATTATACAATCTTGGTTTGTAACTGCTGAAACCTAAATAAATTCGGGGGGAAAATTCCCCCCAGTAATTGATAATTTACTAATATAATTAATTTTGACCACTTTAACTGTATCTGTCTGCTGTTTGCTGCTGAGAAGGTAGTGTACAGTCACTTTATCAGAGATTGTCTGATGAAAACAGCTTCCTGCTGCTGGAATTGGGGTTTTCACATTGCACTTAGACATTTGACCCATTGTAAATTTGAAATATTTAATAGTAATTGCTATTAAAAATATTAGCAAGGTTTAAATAAGTTTTGATTTCCATTACCTTTGATTAATAGCAATACATTCGACTAATTATTGTCTTGAATTATGAGGTCAAAAGTATCCTTTAATCATACAGTAGCTACAAAATATTACACCAATGGCTGAACACAGTGCTCTTTGTCTTCTGTTATTTTTTTCTTGTGTATAACAGATAAATGCTGAATTCCAGCGCATAACAACAATCCCACCTGAAACAACCTTCATGGCACAGTTGGACAGCCATTTACCCCAGCTGACATCGGTTTTCCAGACGAAGGGAGGTGTTTCTGGCCAGAAACTAGCCACACATCTGGCAATCTTGCAAGAGGTAAACATGTGTATACATTGTAGTACAAAATATATACACTGTGGAGCAACTTCATGAAATGTACCTGTTTCGTACCATATGGAGCCTTTGAAGACTTCAAGAGCAGCCTTGATTATTTGTAATGGGGCAAGGTTCCTAAGTCCCGGCTCAAGAATAAAGGTGACCAGGCTGCTCTCTGTCTCGGGCCTTCCATGTATGCACATGGATGGGCAGGGAGGTGCTCTCCCTGCCTTATGGCTTTCCACGTAGGCACTTGTCTGATTTTGTTTGTCTTAATTCTGGTTCAACCACATAAAGCACTTTGTAACTGTGTTTTGAAAAGTGCTGTATAAATAAATAGAGACACATTTCTAAGGACTGATGATGCCTTAATGAGGCAATAGTGGCATACAGGTTAGAGAAGCAGGTTTGTGACTGGAAATGTGCCAATTCAATATCCAGGTGGGGAAAGTGAAAGAGTACCACCTGCCTTGAGCAAGACCCTTAATCCTCAGTAGCCTGCAGATCCGACTGGTTGTAAAAGCAGCTTCTAGGTGTTAACTGTGAAGAAGAGAGCATTGCTCTCAGTGAAACTTCCCTGAAGAAGTAGAAGTTACAGTAGTGCTATCGCCCTACACAATCACACCTGACATTTTATCAAAATTAAGTCACAATTCACTAACATTCATTAGCAAAATGGGGCAGTCCATTTACATTTTGTATAATAAAGTCATTGTGTATATATCTTTTGAGGTTACCACATGTTGGAAATATTCTACAATTTCAAGAATTTTTTTTAAAATAATTGATGTATTTAGGAATATTTTAATAATTGTTATCCTTTTAAACAGGCGACGAGTGATGTCAATCTTAAAAGGGCAGCAGTCCTAAAGGCACTTTGCATCTACCTTGGCGAGGATGTTGGACATCTCATTCGGGAGTATAAGGCAAGTCATTGGAATTGCATTTGTCAGTCACATGTACTGTTTTGTGTTATAGAAAATGTCACTAACCCACTAGTTATTAGAAGAAAATGGCTTTCACAATGTGATTTAAAGGGACACTCACCAAAAAACGAAAACAAACCTGATGCATAACAAAATAAGTTGACACCACAACAATGGCAACTGTAATCCTGTCGATGTCTACATGCTGTCGTGTTTTGGGGTCTAGAGCTATGATGGTGTGGAAGCCTGCTGTTTATTTAAATCAACTACTACAAAACTTGAAAAATGCTCTAGCCACTAAAACGTGTCACTACAGAGGATCATAAGGATCATACTGGTGTTTTTTATGTTTTAAGCCGTTGATGAGTATAAATAAGTATCAATTTTAGAAAATTCATTTTTACCTTTTATAAGTAGCCATAAGGTTGAGAATATTTGTATAAAAATCAACAAATTGCTGCACAGTGTTGCTAGCAGGTACCATTTCCTAAACACACCCTGGTGCATTCAAGAACTCTGACGTCCAATAATAATTGAACAGACACTGACGAACTTTGTGTTGAGGAAATGAAATCCAGAAGAGTAAAACAACATGGATGTTGTCATAGGATAATGTAAATGTAGCTGTGTCTGGAGATTTTCATTAATTGGCTAAAACATTTAAAACTATCAGTTTGGTTCTTGAAATGATATAAGTCTGGCTTTATTCATTATTTTATTATTGTTCAATTAAAAGACCAAAACCATCCATGTGTTAGTCCATCTCTCAATCCGTTCTGACTTCTGGGTCTCAGCTCCAAGCCCATTGGTTCCTACTGAATATTACATATTAAATATTTTCCACAATACAATAAAAACAAAAATCTGTGATTTGGTCATTCACATGAACCTTTATTTAACTGACAAAAGTACAAAAAAGATTTTTAATAGTTTTACTGACCAGCATAAATGTATTTTGTAAATATAAAGAAATTTAGAATTTTATGTCATTAAAATCTATTACATAAATATGTTTTCTTTTTCTTCCCCTATTTTCTTCAAATATACAGGACATTGAAGGAGATGACATCCAGAGAGACCTGCAGAAATCCACCATGGGCATATATGTCATCAACAAGGAGGGTGGAGAAATTGGAGCTCATGATGACATTGGCATTTATGTTGAAGGAGTAATCATTCTGGACAACATTGGATCTGTAGCCCAAGCATGTGCAATGATGCTGGGAGTCATGTATGTACTGAACATGGCTTACCCCAAAGAGCTGAAATACTCCTATGAATTCATTCAGAAAGTGCTCTTGCAAATGGATGGTGAAAGGCTTTCCCCCAAAGTCCTTGGACTAAAGAACAAAATCATTGCTGGACTGTAGGATTTCTTCAGCCGCTCTTGTGAACCCTGCTAAGCTGCATTGTTATTTCTGGTTTGGGAGGTGATAGAAAACATTTAGTATGATGTGAAATGCAGCCCCAGAAGGTGTTTCGAACTGAAGTGAATGGTGGACTGTAATATTCACACAGCCACTGGTGTGAACATTTAAAACTGTACGATGGATTTTGTGGTATATTCACCTGAAATAAAAATTGCAATCTTGGAAATAAGAGCACAAAATTCATCCATCCATCCACTACCGCCATATGAATATTAGAAGTTAAGCGCCTTGAGAGAAACAGGTGGTGGTGGCTGTGCCATTAAACCATTGCATAAGAAGAGGACACAACGAGATGTTAAAAGAGCTCTGGTCAAAGTTCAAACGATGGAGAACCATGTGGAAAACATGGTGGAATTATGACATTTCTGTTAGTTTCATATATTAATGTGAGGAAGGTTACAGCCTCCTTTGTTTTCATTTGCCACTATTTTTATTATTCTCTGAGGAATTTAAGCTTCAGTGGACGTTTACATCACATGTTTCATGTACATCATGATGTATTCAGTAAGTCTGTTTCCATATTGCTACACCAACTTTTCCACCTCAGCTAAGCATAAAATCTATTTTGCGATATTACGGTATTTTCTTCTATTATGGTATTCTTTGAATCTAAGTGTTTGCAGTTTTTTGTAATCTCAGCATCAGGTCCTCAGTGTGCGATGTGTTCCAGCTGTGGATGGTTCTGGTACTAAAGTATTTTTTGTTATGTATAGTAATGGTGTATTTTGTTATTTGTAGATTTTGTGCTCTTGCAAATGGGTGGAAAAGGGTTTCCTCCAAAGTCCTTGGACTAAAGAACAAAACCAGTGCTGGACTGTAGGCTTTCTTCAGCTGCTATTGTGAACCCTTTTAAGCTGCATTGTTATTGTGTGTTTAGGGGGTGATAAGCACACTTAATTACTATAACATTTAATATAATGTGAAATGCAGCTCTAGAAGATGTTGCAAAGTAAAGAACAAAGTGAGTGGTGAAATAGGTGCTTATTTTGTGGAAAATTGGGTATTATATTGACTCAATGTACGTGTTTGCAGTTTATTGTAATCTCACATCGGGTCCTCAGTGTTTGCTGTCTTCCAGCTATTCTGGTACATTTGTTGTTGTTTTTTTGTTTTTTTTTAATGGTACATTTTTTTTTATGATAATGGTTGATAGTACATTTTGTTATAAGATAGCAATGTAAGAAATTGTTACCACTGAGTTACATTGCTGGCACTCTCGTTTGGGAGAGAGTAAATCTGTTGGATCTCTTGGTCTTGGATCAAGAAAATAAATTAAGAGTTGGCAATATTTGGTTTGCTTTATTTGTCTGACTATTAATGAAAGTTAAGATAAAATAAATTGATTAAACTTAATTTTAGTATGTAGAAATTAAACAATTAAATTGATCTGAATGCACATAATTCATTTTAGTATACTGAACCTAAAAAAAAAAGTAATTTCTACTCAAAATAGTTTAGCTAAAATATATATACATATATAATTAATCTAAAATTACTACAAAAAAATTAGTAAACTCAACTTACAAAATATAAGTACACTCAACTTATAAAATATATCTGGATTTAGATAAAATTATTTCGTGCAACCACTTGACATAATAAAATTAAGTAAATTCAACATAACATTTTTTTCAGTGTGTATATATATATATATATATTTTATAGATAGGAAAACATGAAATATATATATATATGTTGCCGTCATTTGCACCAATGTTGCTGTGTGCAGCCTCAATATGAATATAGGCCTAAATTAACGTAAACTGCACGAACAATAAAAAGGGCTAGTTAAGAGATTACTTTATTTTTAATCATTGTCTTTATTATTTTTTACATTTTAAATTCGGGATTCATGTTAGTAGGCTAATTGTATAAATATCCTGACTTTAACTAATCTTAAGCACAAAAGAATGGCATAGCCAGATGCAATGGAGGATGATGTCTCATACCAGAGCAGTCTAGTTTTCCATTGACTCAAGGCTGCTGGGAAATCACGCAGTGCAGATAAAGGGTTGTTAACCAAGTTAACAAGCACCCAGTTTCGTTGGTTCAGTCGCCGATTTCTTTTCACCGCAGATAAACAGTAAAAAAAAAAAAATCACGTTTACGTGCAAACATGCAAACATTTTTTGACTACTTTTTTTTTTTTAAAGGGCGTGCGCCCGTGAGCATTCAATAGGGGAGCAGATTTCATACAATAACATCATTGATGATTTTGCATCAAGGAAGGCCAGAAAGGTCAGGTTTTAGTTTTAGTTTGTGTTTTCTGTTCTTAGTGCATTAATGTAACAGTTAGATTCTCTTTAGTGTGTTTTCACATGTGTGTGATGAAGGATTTGTGCTATTTAGAATAGGCCCATTTATTCTATATTTTATTTGTATATTATTCTTAATATTTTATATTATTGTTGCTCTCTGCTATTGTTACAATTTTTATATATCTGATTGTATATATTTTGGCACATTTATATATATATATATGTATATATATTATAACAACATAAGTGAAAGAGAAAATTATATTTCTCAATTGCACAAATCATTCATTAGAACATTTGAAAAACACACTTAAGAGAATACAGTTATTTAACTATTGCAATTACAACATGAAACACACTTTTTAAGTTGCACAATCTCCACCTCCAACATTTTCAAAAGACAATGAACACAATTCTGCACAAAATATGACAGTATAAGATAAAATGACAGATATATTAAAATAAATATACACTATAATATAGTAATTTTGCAAAATGTTGTGTTTTTTCGGGGGAGCGCTCGAAGGGGGTCTCACCCTGGGTGTAATTCAATGTAGAACCGCCACTGCTTTGGGAGGTCCAGACCAAGACTGCGACCAGTCCTGCTAGAGGGAGCTGAGGTGGAGGCTGTGCAATCATACAAATACCTCGGGCTGTGGCTGGATAATAAACTGGACTGGACAACATACACCTGCCACCTGTACAGAAAGACACAAAGCAGGTTGTACTTCCGGAGGAGACTGCGGTCTTTCAACATCTGCAGCAAACTGCTGTTGATGTTTTACCAGTCTGTGGTTACCAGCGTCCTCTTCTACACTTTGGTGTGCTGGGGGGGGGGCAGCATATCCAAGAAGGACACCTCCAGACTGGATAAACTGATCAGGTGGGCCGGCTCTGTGGTCGGCATGAAGCTGGACTCACTGGTGACGGTGGCAGAGAGGAGGACACTGGACAAACTGCTGGACATTACTGAAAATGCCAGCCACCCCCTGCACACCGTCATCAGCAACCAGAGGAGCCTGTTCAGTGGAAGGCTGCTCCTTCCCAAATGTAGGACCAACAGACTCAAGAACTCCTTTGTCCCTCATGCCATCATACTCTACAACTCCTCACAATACCATACACAGTCCTATATTTATCTGTAGTTTATTGTTTTTTACTGTTTGTTTACTTTTTGTAAAAAATATTTAGCTAAAAGTTTATTGTTATTCTTATACTGTATTTTTTCTATACTGTATTTTTTATACCTCTTTATTTAAAGAGTGTTTTGTAAGCTGCTGAAATCTGCTGCTGGAAATCTAATTTCCTTTCGGGAGTCATCCCAAAAGGATCAATAAAGAGAAGTCTAAGTCTAAGTCTATGTATAAAAATAAAAAACACCTTATCCTTTCCCGTTCGTTGTCCTGCAGATAACAAAAACACCTGACGATGTGCTGTTTGTATGCTCGCATAAGAAAACAGCAGCAAATTATTGTGGCATCCATGTTTTCACACACCTGATGCTCTAGGCCACGCCCAACAGTTGGTGGCAGTCATGCAACAAGTTGTTATGCCAAACGCCAATATAACAGAAGAAGAAGAACACGCATCCCGACCATCCTAATCCATGTGAACGCTGGTAGTCGGAAAAACAACGTAATCACGGGGGCGTCCCTGTTATTCCGATGTGGCATAAACGCGTCAAAAGCTTAGTGGTTGTGTCAGCAAGGTAGATAGAAAGAAATAGAACTCTTTAGCCAAATAATCACAAATTCAATACAGGAATTTATTTTACCTTATAATTATTACTAGGTAGCCTATCTTTGAAGTAAAAAAAAAATGTAATTCTACAAAGGGAGGGAAAAAGATCGATAAAGAATTCTCAAAGAAGGCTGGCTTGCCCAGGACCAGGCCAGCTCAGTGGCGTCTTTCTCCCGTCGCGTCCTGCTGTCTGTCCTACCTACGCCGGCCCCCGCACACCCTGTCCCCCCTCCCCTTCTACCTGCCTGCGCACTGTGCGCAGTGCTGCTGCACATGAGGAGAGAGGGGAGAGGCTGCTCCTCAGTCACAGAACAGAAGACTGTTTTGGCGGCTACAATACCTCGCGTGCTCGCTGGACAATACTGGCGACTTTTCTACAGAAAGTCGCCAGATTTGTCGCTAGTCGCTTTTTTTGAAAAAAAGTCGCTAAGGGGGTCTGAAAAATCGCTAAATCTAGCGACAAAGTCGCTAAATTGGCAACACTGCGCAGATCGACGGTCTTAGCCTTAGTCAAAATAAGGTGTTAAAGTTGATATATAAAGTACACATAAAAATAAGATTATTGGATTATATTTTCAAGAAATAAAAACGAACATTTTTAGTCTATTAGTATTTGTCCAACATTTCTACCGTAAAATGACTTCAAATCTGAAAGTCGAGGTGCTCCATAAATCCAGTCAATGACTAAAATATTTGAGTTGACATCTCTAAAACAGCAATAATTAAAATCTAACAATTTAACTGTATGAATATGGAGGTTTTTCCAAGTAAAGTCCAACATGTTTACTGTAAAATGACTTTAAATCTAAAATTGTAGGTGCAATAAAACAACGTTCCATAATTCCAGGAAATGACTGATATATTTTTGACTGAGATATAGATTTTTGGAAGCAAAGTCCCACATTTCTACGGTAAAATGACTTGAAATCTGAAACTGGAGGAGCTTTAAAAAGACTTTGGTCCATAATTCCAGACATATATATTGACTTTTTACAGATTCAGTGTGACAGCTGTTGCCGGTGCATGGTTTCATGCCCAGTGCCTACAGATGGACACAGCACAGCTTGATGCTGCGAATACAGGTGATTGGGATTGCTGTCTGTGTCGGAAATAATGCCACATAGTATGTGCTGTGTCGTCAGCTAACAGTGTTGTAAATACAGTGTACGTGTCTGGATTTACGAAGCAAAGCATTTTTTATAGAACCTCCAGTTTCAGGAATGTAGCTATTTTACTGTTGAAATGTGTGAATGTACTCTCCAAAAATCTCCAAAGTTGTACAGTAAAAATGTTTGATTTTCACTATGTGTGTTGTCAGATATGTCATGTACTCAAATATATCAGTCATTGTCTGGAATTATGGACCAAAGTATTTTTATAGCTCCTCCAGTTTCAGAGTTTTAGTCATTTAAACGTAGAAATGTGGGACTTTGCTTCCAAAAATCTCCAAAATTATACAGTAAAATTGTTTGATTTTCAGTAAGGGTGTAGTCAGAGATGTCCTGTACTCAAATATATCAGTCATTGTCTGGAGTCGTTTTATTGCACCTACAATTTCAGATTTGACGTCATCTTATCCTTCTCCTTCTACTTCATAAAATTTCAAAATTGATACTGTTAAATTTCTTGATTTTTAGTATGGGTGTAGTCAGAGGTGTCCACTGAAATAAATCATTGTCTGGAATTATTAATGTTGTAGGCTATCATTCTTGTAAACTCCAACAATACATTCCTTTCACAATTTAGTGGAATTATATTTGTATTGTATAAGGGACAGACACAGGTTACATATATTTTACTTCAGGTGAATATAATCCATTAATCTTGTTTTTATATGTACTTTGTATTAACACCTTATTTTGAAAACCGGAAGTAGTCCCATGTGTATCATTTCACTAACTTCGCTAGTCCGTGTATCGCTTACTCGATCTGGGCAGAGCCAAAGAATTTCTAATAAGACTATACCGGCTTTGGAGAGCTTTCACTCTGGATGTGGGCCGTTTAAATGCAGTTATCACGCGTGACAGTATAAGAGTGCACTACAATTTTACCACGGAGATCCGAGTGTCGGCTGGCTTGACCGAAGTTGCTTGGAGCGAGAAGACAAACGGAGGCAATCATGGAAAATGTAAAGCAGCTCCTTCAGGGAGTGGAGCTTGACACCCGGACAATGGCGCTACTGACGGGTGCTGCCTGCGGCGTGGGCGCTCTGGTGGTGCTGGTGCAGAAGGTCCACAGCCACCAAAAGATGAAGGAAAAGATCCAGAGAGCCAGAAACCGCAGGGCTGATAGCCTGCAGCGGGCTGAGCAAGCGGTGCTCCAGTACAAGAAGTTGGTGAGAGTTCAGATTTGAGTGCCTGTTTCGAGGGAAAGTTAAAACAAACTTACGGACCTGGTTTTAATTCGGATCTATAGATAGTCTCTACATCATACCCTTTTTTTTTTTTTTTTTTTTTTACACGAATGACAAATAACTAAATGACATTTCTTGTCAACACTATCTGGGCTTTGGAAAATGTTTATCTGGACAAGCCTACCATTCTGCACCTGTCATTTTCTATTATCGTCCGAGGTGGAGCTCAGCTCACCAACATGTTGCTTTGTTATATGATGCCCTGGTTCATTCACATCAATGAGAAAGCTCGTTATAAGCTACTGCACGATACAGGGCCATGGCACGATGGCAGGTGTTGTGCCGAGTTTTGCATGCAGATTATTTATCACCATTGATGAACCTGACAAAGATTATTAGCCCATATCGTTTTTAAACAGTAGGCTACACCTTTGTTTTCCCATGCAGCAGCGTCTACCTGGGCGCAGAGAAAGAGTTTTTGAGGGGTTATTATTGCACGTTAATATGGATAATAGCAAACTTGCAAATACATTTATTGAGCACGGAATAGGTTTTTGTTTGCGAGTGTTAATTTCTGTTCAAAATATAATGTAATGTGCTTGCAAAATATAGTTAGCTGTACTCAAAACATACAATTACTCGCTCAGGAATGAGGCACATATACAACGCCATATAAAAGCACTTTGCTGAAGTATCCGGGCCAGAAGAGGCCTCAGCTAACTTGTAGTTATTACTGTACAAGTCAAATCCTGTCTACGCCACCTTGGGACTCTAACCGAAAGAGTACAACCATACCTTTTTGTTTCGAACTCAATTTCTCATTTTTAACTACTTCTCATAGTGGACTCTGAGCTAGAGTAAAGATATTGTCATGTGATATGTGTTATGAAACAATCCGATCACAACTGTTTTGTGGAATCCTATCATCTAATCTGCTGACTTGACCTCTGTGAGTTGATTCTGAAAGCAGTGGCAAGATCAGAGAACCAAGTGACACAAATCAGGGTTCAGTTCACAATGTTATAAAAGGTTTAATGAGACACACAAGAATATACACATTTCGCTCCATTCATTTAGATGACATTTAGTAAGATAAGAAAGAGAGTCATGATGGACAGGATTGTCTCAAGGTTCACACATGGGAGGACAGTGTTACAATTTATGATACAAATAAAACAGATGAGAGAGGCTTTCTTCAGAGTTCTCACTAAATGTAATGTAACATATACACAACAATATGTTATTATATATATAATATATATTAACAATATCCACTTTTATGTAATGAATAGTGTTATATATATTTAGAACATACATTGGGAATTGATGAAGACCAAAAAGGTTGGGAGCCAATAATCTATGGAATCCATTGGTATGATTTCCAACCACGAGTGTGTCCGGAAGGGGGCTAAACAACGCTCCAAAGTTAGGCTAAATTTTAGCGAGTGAAAAACTGTCTTGGCCATTTTTAAAGGTGTTCTGTAAATATCTGAATGAAAATGGGTTCTATGGGTACCCACTAGTCTCCTCTTTGTGGATTCAATGAGCCTAGTTGTATTTATGTGGGATGATGTTAGTCCCCAAAGTAGCCATTTCATTATAGTGAATCCATTTTTTGAAACTTGACCTCACTGCATAAAATGACCTGTTGTGACTTCGAGGATAATCACAGCTTCATGAAACTTCACAACCACAAACTAGAGACCTAGGGAATTCAGAGGACGTATGGCTTTTCTAGGTATATTGACTATAAGGGGGTTGAGCAGTAACTACCTACATTTCTGTGTACCTTATTGTAAAGTGTTACCATTTTTGAAAAGTGATTTTTGCTTTGTGTGTGGATACATTTTCCACACATATGTTGCTATCATAGTGTGTTAATGTGTGTGTTTGTGTCCTCTAGTTTCCAGTGACCGACTCTGCTCTCATCTTGACGCTGTCCCTGTCTGAGTTGACAAAGAAACTGCAGGAAGGCTCGCTGAGCCCCGAGGACGTACTTTACACTTACGTGGAAAAGGTTCAAAACCAACATGAAACTAGTCATTGTCATTTAATATTATACCAACAGAACATCCATGTAAATAAATAATCAGTGTTTTGCCTAGTGCATAGTAGAACTCAGTGTACCATTTAAAGTTATCATCACAAGATCTTAAATTAATCATTAATGCTGCGGTAGGCAGAATTAAAAATAAACTGGATTTTACACAATTTTGTTTTTCTATGTAGTCCTACTCTACTGTATATAGATAGATGGCAATAAAGTCTATTATCTAATAGTTTAGCCTTGAATCAGCTGCAGCCCTGAGCCTTTGGCTACGGTAAACACAACTTTCACCTAAGAGATGTGGGAACGCGCATCTGCATTTGCAGAACAGCCAATTGTAACACTCTCTGAAGTGACCTGTGATTGGCCAAAGTCTCCCGCCATGGGCTAGATTTTCTGAAGCCTGAAAAGAGAGCAACAAGGAGGTGAAGAAGTTTAGTTTCCTCTCAGACCACTGGAATTACAATATGCAGAAAGGTTATTATAAAATATTTGCCCATAAGTGCCTACCTTGGCTTTAACTCTACAGGAGACAGTTTTGTCTTAAAGAAGAAAACTTTTACATGTACCCTAGTACAGCTCTATACACAATCATTTGTTCAAGGCTTTGTGCCCAAAGTAGATACCATGCATTGTTAAATAATGATGTACTTGCTTACACATCTTTTTACTTGACTTTCATGTTCCACAAAACCAGGCGAGGAAAGGCATAAGTCTGTTTGTTTTCCCACAGACTCTGAATGTAAACAAAGATCTGAACTGCTGCACGGGGATCTTGTTAGAGAGTTTTGACCAGCTGAAAACTGTTTCTACAAACAAGGAAGGTCTCTTGTATGGAGTTCCAGTTAGCATCAAAGAAAACTTTGCATACAAGGTATGTTTTAGTTGTTTATCACCTGCATCTTTAGATAGATGGATAGATTTTTGTTGTCCCTAAAGGGGGGGGGGGGGATTTGTTTCCACAGACTATACATTATGTATGCCTCCAGAACATAGATACGTTTTTTTATACAACAACATACAACATAAATACATTTGTACCGAATGCACAGTGTGTGATCAGTGTTTTGCCTAGTGCATAGTAGAACTCAGTGTACCATTTAAAGGTTACCACACACACACACACACACACACACACACACACACACAGTATTCAGTTTCTCAGAGTCAGTTTGAGAAATTAATGGTCAAAGTTTTTATTTATTTTTTAAGTGATAAAATGCTATTTTGGTGATGCAATTTTCAAAAAGTGTCCTGTATCTGCGGCTACGTGGGAGACAAATGAAAAATAGGTTGAGGGGGTGTCCAGGGTCATGTGCTATGGTGACTGCCATGTGAGTCATGGCTCTGCCACTGAAATCAGAGAGGTTGGGGTTGGAAGAGCAATGGTTTTGTTAACAGTGTGTGCAGTACAAGACAGCTTGTTCTTGTTGGAGATAGATAGCATCGTGAGGATGACAGTTACACTGACAGGGTGTCCAAATGGGAATGCACTCGTGAAATTATTCTTAATGGCATTCTTTATTATAGCTCAGGTTTGTGTCTTTGATGTGCTCTTATCTAACACTGCTCTCTTTGCCTGTGTCCATTTTACAACACAAGAGCCATGACTCTTCTTGCGGTGTGGTCATTAATCTGGAACAGCCTGCGCAGCAGGACAGCGTGCTTGTGGAAGTTCTGAAGAGACAAGGAGCCATTCCCTTTGTGAAAACCAACTTGCCCCAAGCACTATTAAAGTAAATCATTTCTCAGTCAAGTTATGAGAAGCTGTGACACAATACAATGTGTACTCATGCAATTATATTTGGTGAAGGGGCTCGTATTGTTTTTGCATGTGCAGAGGACGTGATGCTCGTTGCTTATGTGTGTTTTTCTTTTATTTCATCTCCAGTTATGACTGCAGTAACCCCATCTATGGGCAGACCGTGAACCCCTACAACCTCCAGAAGACCTCTGGAGGTTCGTCCGGTGGGGAGGGGGCTCTCATTGGGGGAGGGGGCTCCGTGCTTGGTTTAGGCAGTGATATAGGAGGCAGCATCCGTATTCCTGCCTCATTCTGTGGGATCTGTGGCTTAAAGCCAACAGCTGGTCGGCTTAGGTGAGCGTCTCTGCTTCACTTTTGGATATTAACTAGTCATGACACTTAAATCGTTGCTTTGTTTATATATGTGTTGTATTTCTTTTGTTTAGTTTACAGGGTTTGAGCTCCATTTATCGAGGGCAAAAATCAGGTAAGTCACAGTTGTACCATCATTGACTACATACTGTCTGAAAAATGTGGTTACTTATGTTTTATGTTTCTTATTAAATTAGTGTTGTCATCTCCTGGACCCATGGCGAGAGATGTGGACAGTCTGGCTCTGTGTATGCAGGCTCTGCTCTGTGACCACATGTTTTCTTTGGACCCCACTGTTCCACCCTTACCTTTTAATATGCAGGTTTGTCCACTACAAAAAAAAAAAACTTAACGTTTTACCAGGGATTATGTACCAGACTATTTTTTTGGCTGCGACCAGTAACTGAGTCTCTTCTGACCAAGAAATAGTCTTGCACATAACCCCCCATAAAAGGGCAAATTGTCGCTTTTTACACAATTAAACAATTTAAAAAAATAGACAAATGGGATATAACGGGTAAATAGTAAGCTGGTAGTAGGCTAGCTGTTTTGAGTCTTCATGCTAACTTGCTGCTGAGAGTGGTATCAATCTTCTCATCTAACTCCCGGCAAGAAAGCAAATAAGTGAATCTTCCAAATGTTAAAGGGTAAGGTATAGACTGAGTAAACCCAGCCTGATCTGCCGGCGATTTGATTTCGCCCTGCAGCTTAGGCTGGAAACCTGTACGTTTATCTATCCTGCTTCCGTTACAAATCTGCGGGAATCAATCACAAACTGGCTTATCCACCTGGCGTGCTATTGGCGGGTTTAACAAGATGACGATAGAGAATCGACCAAGCAGCTTTTTGTTTACATTCAACATGGCAGCCACCGTAGCGCAGAAATCCGTTGATGCCACTGTCACTGCTGTTTTAAAAGATTTCAAAGGCAACTCTCTCTGAAAACGGAACAGAAACTTGCCCTGGAACAATTCCTACAAAAGAAGGATGTGTTTGCCTTACTACCGACCGGCTTTTATGTTTTATTTTTTTTTACTACCGACTGGCTTTCGCTCTGCCTCACTCTGCAAAATACGTCACCCGGATCGTTGGTCTGATTGGTTGAAGGACTATCCAATTGCGTGCAGAGTCATTTGAACTATGCCCGTTGATCACGCCTCTTGTGCAGAGAAAATACAGAGCAGACTGCCCAGACTAATGTTCAGTCTTGAAAGATTGAGATTGGTGATAGGCCTACAAGGATATTTTACACAATAGTGTTCATCATCAAAGTGCCCCTGTGCCCAAAGTCAGGTCCATACAGGAATGTTTCTCAAGTTTGCTGTAAAAGAACTTTACTGGCCTGCACAGAGCCCTGACTTCAACCCCAGCAAACACTTTACAGAGCTTGTGCAATGTCTTGAAAGTTTGAAAAACTTTGCTTGCTTGAACAAATGCTTGATTTAAACTGTTATGTTTTCAAGGTTAGTAATATGCTTGAATTTGAATATACTCCTTAAACAAAACAATCTGGTTTTCAATCAACAAAATCACTTGTGTAAACCAAAAATCTTTTAATATTTGAAATGAAACGGTCCCTTCTATGATAAAAGCTTACAGAGTCTGGAAATAGTTGGTTGATGTACCTTGAAAGTGCTTGAATTCTCTTAAAAACCTGTATGACCCCTGACTTTGGGATAAATTGGAACCTTATTACCCAACATCCATAAACAACCTCCCCATTGCTCTTGTGGCTGAATGGGAACAAGTCCCTGCGAACAGGTTCCAAAGTTTTGTGAAATGCTTCCCCAGAAGAGTGGAGGCTGCCTTTTGTGCTAAGCTAGGCCTAACACAGATCTCTGCACATACTGTATCTTTTTATGGACGGAATGACTCCTCCTACCAGTTTTCTGTCAGAAACAAAAAGGTGCTTTCAGATATTCCAAACTACAGTTTCCTATTTACTAACCTCTGCTAAAATGTCTTGCCCTCAGATATACCAGAGCACCAAACCTCTCAGGATTGGTTACCTAGAAAGCGACGGCTACTCTCACACGTCTCCAAGCATGGCCCGAGGCATCAGAGAGGTCAAAGCTCTCTTAGAACAAGCCGGGCACACTGTAAGACCACACCACTCACAGACACACTGCACTCAAACACTATATGATCTACGGCCACATCAAATAGCATCTTTTTGCACAAAAACTCTGGACTCTGAATGCTGCTGTTGCATTTTTGCACATCTTTCTGCACTACCACACCACATCATATACAATTTTTTGCTGCTTGTGACATTCTTGTGTTTTTTGTCTTGTGATATTGTTGCCGTTGTTATAGTTGTTACAATTGTTATATTGTTTTAGTGTTAGGAAAAATGTTTCTATCTGTTGTGCATTTTTCTTCTTCACCGTGGGATGGTGAGAAACGAACTTTCGATTCCTCTGCATGTCTAGTATATCTGAAGAAATTGACAAATAAAGCTGACTTGACTTGAAATATGTGATAAGAGCTATATATCTTTTAATGTAGTTACTTTTGCCCCTCTCTGTCACTCGTGCCTGTAGTTGGTGCCCTACACTCCTCTGAAGATCTCTTACGCATTACATGAATTGCTTATAAAGGGTATCCTAGCAGACGGAGCTACCACCCTGCTTCAAAAACTGTAAGTTGAAGTTTGCTTAAAAATGCCATTATTTAATCAGTGTAATACTTGTTAATAACTTAATTCATATAATAATTGTGCATAATTGAAGTGTTGGAGAATCTATATCATATTAATAAATCATATTTTTCATCTTTTGATAAAAAAAAAATAGTTTTTGATAAATCGTTTACCCTTGAAAATGTGTAAAATGCTTTTCATGAGTTCCTGGAGCTGAAGGTGACATCTTCAAATTGCTTGTTTCGAACAGTCCAAAACCCAAAGATATTGAATTTACAATTATATAAAACATAGGAAGGCAGCTAATTCTTCTTTAACTACTACTATGAGCCATATTACAATCCCTTAGACTAGATGGTTCCATTTTGTGACACTGATCTTTTTTTTGCTTCTATTTTAGGGAGGGGAGCCCTATGGACCCCTGTCTCAAAGCACAGGTTTTACCTTACTATCTTCCTACGTGGTTGAAGAAAACCCTCTCTTTTCTCCTCAAGCCCCTGGTGAGTTCTCTCCTTACGTAGACAGACATGCATAAATACTAAAGAAAATGTCATTTTTCCTTCGTTAAGTAAGTATATTGGCAGGTACTTGATAAAACAGTAACTGTTTGGATTGACACTTGTGTGTTTTCTGTCTTGAATGTCTTTTGCAGTCTCCTCGTGCATCTGCCATCCTCAGTGCTTTGTGTGGAGTTGGGTGAGAAATTTATTTTGCCACTGACCGTTGTAATGTAATGGGCAAAATGTCAAAGCATACTAACTATTTCACTGCCTTGTTTTTAGTTCTGTTCCTGCTCTGTGGAAGCAGCACGCTGCCGTTGAGGTACTATTAGTTGTCAGCTAATGCTGCTTGTGCATGTTTGAATGCACACAGGGGACATTGAATTCTCTTGTGATTTCATAAGGACTACATCCAGGAAACCATAGCAGCCTGGAGAAGATGCAACATAGATGTGCTGCTGTGCCCGGTGATCGGACCAGCCTACAACTTCCTTTTCTGCGGCAAGCTTTCCAGTACGGTTCACTGAACAGTTGAAATGTTTTGTGATAACTGAAAAGGCATTGTGAATGATGGAGGGGCGAGATAATAGTGTCCATCCAGCTATCCATCCTATATATTTTTATTAATATTGGTCAGAGGTGTTTTGTCTTTGTTGATAGTTTCTATAAATTGTGGAAAGCTGAACACCATAAAAAACAGACTACTGCATGAACTGTCATAGTAGCCAAAGAGCTACAATAGGATGCAGTCTCCCTGCATCATACTTGTGATTACCAAACAGAACAGCAACGATATTACAGCTATAGAACCCAGGGTAACACAGTAAATAACCTGTTTCTATCTTCTGTCCTTCCAGCTGCTACCCCTCAGACGATGCTCTACAATCTCCTCACCTTTCCTGCCGGTGTGGTTCCTGTTTCCACGGTGACGGCAGAGGATGAGGAGGAACTCGGGCACTATAAGGGCTTTTTTCAGGACTACTGGGACAAGCTCTTCAAACAGGTAAGAGACAGTGAGAGATGACTGATACCAAATAATGTAATACAGTAGTAAAACTATACAGCCCTAATATAAATACCTTTTTGTGAAGTTTTTTTTTTTTACTGGAAGCTATAATGTGTTGTGGAAGCTGTTTTTCTCAGTTCCCCCCAACTTAATGACTCATTTGTGTTACTGGCTTTGCCATTTTGATTCACAGGAAGCAAAACAGACTCCACATTATTGACCACTAGGAGGCAGAAAGATGCATTAAGCATTTCAACTCAACCTACTCATTCATCCAATTCATAGAGACAAATTATGACCACGTGGGATTTATATTGACTTTTGTATTTTTTTTTAAAAATAGAGCTGCAACTAACAGTTATTTTATTTTTCAATTAATCGGCTGATTATTATCTTGATTAATGTCATGTTGTGTCTAAATGTCAAGACTAATGTGATGTTAGGACTAAAAGAATGTTAAGACTAAAAGAAATTCATGGCAATAATATAGGTTACATCATTTTTCAGTGTAATAGATTAATGCCAATAAGCAACTTAAGATATTCTAATATGAAATGTTATCAGTAAATAGCTGCTATTTCTAAGTCCAAATAGCCTACAGCCATAGGCAGATTATGTCCCCTTGTATCCTAAACTTCAGTGTCAGGCCATTTTAGCGACTCTCTTAAAACAGTAGTTCCACAGTTGGTCAGTAGGTGGAGGCAGAAGACTGTGGTGGTTCTGGTTGCCGACTGCTGACAGGTGTGGTGTTTGTTTTTAGGCTGTGTCTGGAGGCGAGGGTCTGCCGGTGGCGGTGCAGTGTGTCGCGCTGCCATGGCAGGATGAGCTCTGCCTGCGCTTCATGAAGGAGGTGGAACAACTGGTCAAACAGAGCAGAAAGTAAGGCCTGGAAGACACAGGTGGGGCTGCTTAATTCAGGGGCTTCAGGTTAAATCTGCTCTGAATACACTCATAGCCACCACTCACCAGTCTAAAATCATTAATGATGAAGATGCTTTTTTAAGAAGTAATAACTGCACAAAACACCTGTTAACCGCATTAAAACAAAATGAAATATAAGTAAAAGTTAACAATTAATGTTACTTTAGTTGAGTATTTAAAACTATTTAATATTTTGAGTTGAATTTCATTCTTCTGATCAACAAGGATGACCTCATGCATTTTCTGCTCTTCGACTTTTTAGGGCCAAAAAACTAACAATTGAATAAATGTTAACTGTGAAACTGTAAAGGTAATATTCATGTTTACTGATTTAAAAATGTTCACTCCTATGTTTAATACAGTCATTGACAAACCTCAGAATTACATTTGTTTGTATTGTACTGATTATACATAAACTTAAATGTTTTTATTTTTAAAAACATTTTGAGTCTAACTGACGTTGACAGACATGATTATATGATCGTTGTGTTTTGTTTTGCATAATTCAGCATCCAGTTTGGACATTAGTAGGTGTGAAATAAGTCTTTGTTCTGTTTTTCCACCGCAGGCATTGTTCAATATTTCACGCAATATAGCATGAACAAGAACTACATGCTTTAGAAGAAATTGAATTCACATCGTCATTAGGCAAAGAGGCACCGTAACCACATGTGGAAAATGTTTGTCTCTTTATGAAAACTGACATCTTTCTGTGATGTGACGACCAATAATAAAATAAAGCAACTGATTTGTCATAGAGAAACCGCTGCTGTTATTTGTTTCCACAATAGAAATGTTGAAATTTAAATGGTACAAGTTGTGATCCTCTGTTCCTTCCTCTGCTCATCTGTGTCATCACTTGTGATACATTTTGTAATGTACCTTTTCTGAAGTTGATATTTACAGCTTTTAAAACCTGTACAGTTTACACGTTTTTGATGTTGCATATTCAACGAACTGAGTTTCTTCATCCTCTCCCTCTTCATCACTGTACCAGAGATGAGCGCAGATCATTTTCCATTCTTATTGTGAGCGATTGCTGCACTGATGCCTTAACAGGAACCAGAAAAGAGATAAAGGAGACTAATGACACATGGCACCGCCATCTACAAGGCCAGCGCACCATGTCGTCATATTGTGATTACCCTGTGCTATTGTAAATATGTGTTTCTGTTGGGTTTACATAAATTTACATATGTTTTAAAACTCTCCTGGGATGGGAAACCATTAGGGACAATGTTAGTGTTTTCCATTACAATCCCCCATGTTTGCACTGCTGTCTCATTGAATGGAAATGGCCGTGTGCGTGCGGTAGAGGAAGGAGGGCACATTGGGCGAGGAGGGGAGCTGGAATTGAGAGGTTGTTCTTAGCATTATCTGTGGCACATAGAGAGAGAGTGTGGCTCTCGCTGTGCCACTCAGTCAGGGAGCATTAAGCCTTAAGAGGCAGTGAAGAGACTCAGGTCTTCAGAGGGAACTTGACATTGTTCATAAATCCCTCAGGATCTGAGACAGAAGCAATGACAAATACACACACATGCACAAATTCAGTCTTAACATTGCCCCATTAAATACATTTACTAATTAAAGTTTGGCAGTCGTGTGTATTATAGTAAATATTAAAATCAATTTAAACGTCATCAATATACTGTAGCACTTTCAAAAACATCACAGATGCACAAGTGATATAGTGCAAAAGACTATTCTTCAGTTTGCCAAATATAAAATAACCTTTTTAAGAAAAATCTAAACTCTGATTTCCGCTGATTTTTCCATTTAATCAAAACATCTTATTTCAATTACACAATACACAATTTTGCATTAAACACATAGACACCACTTTAACTTGTAAGACATGTAATGTGTCAGACTGTAATGAAAATGTCAGACTCTTAATGTTTGCTGTTCGGGCTAACTTTCTGGGACTGCAGATGAAAATTAGTCAGTTTGGGCAAACAAAAAGCATTTGCCTTTTAATAACGATGGATTAATGTAAACTCTCCCTGATAAATGAAAGTAATAGTCATTTTTATATACATTTTTCACAGAAGACAGGAAAAACAGGTGTAAATATTAAATAGGTCCTGTGCTTACGTAACACTCTGTTATGACAAGTCAAAATATTGCCTGTGAAAAAGGCCAATTAAACAAACAGGAAAAAGACATTCAGGACAAGAGGACAGCGAGCCATATCTACATATTAATAAGGGCTCATTGAAAGGAGAAATAAAAAGGTGTGATTTGTACATATTAGTATAATGTACTGAATGTTTTGGCATGTGCACATATACACCTGTAACGTAATAGATCAAAACAAAGATTTTGACATGAGGTATTATTTCAAATCCATCGAAATGACTGCTGCTATGTTATTGGGAGATTCAGCAAGTTGCGACATTTACAACACTAAAGCCCTCCATATTTGTAGTCACATCAAACTCTTCATAATTCATAAGCATGCTAAAGCAAACACAAATTTGCGACTTGTGAAATGCAAAAGCGTTGCTAGTATTTGTTGATTCCACTTATAATCAACGCCTCATTATTCAGCCTTTTGCAACTTTGAGCTACAGGTCGATATGCTTGACTCCAATGGCTCTCACTGAGCTCCCCAAACAAACTGTGGGAGAGTCACGCTGCATAATTTAAGAATACTTTTTAGTTACCATTGACTGATGTTATGTGATATAAAGTCTTAATAGTATAATCAGTATCTGAAGGAAAACTTTCTAAATGTCATGATGTAGTCATGATGCTAAACCTAATATTTGATCCTTCAGCAAGTTTATAAAGTGTATACAGTATAATGAAAGTTTGAGAGGTTAGATGTAAAGGGCATCTAGCCAAAGCTCAGCCTGTTGTTATCATACAGCAGAACCACCCAACAGCCCTGGCAGGCCAAGGTACTCTTCTCATGTAACGTCTCATTGATAAGAGCGGCAAACACCTCATTTACAGGAACCTTAGGCCATAAGATCGGATACTTTAAAAGCCATCCAAACCCATTCAGACCCTGCCTGTGGGCCAGCAAATAAAACACCTTGATATCGCCTCAACTAAACTAGGATGATTCTGTCTTAATGTCCCATTTCAGGGACCAAGGAATCCATAGTCTTTATGGCTCCACAGAATTGCAGGTAGTGATGTTTGACACAGCAGGGCTCCTGCCTTTCAGATGATCAAAGTGACAAGTTCAGCCTGCAACCAGAGTCACTTACAGGAGACATCAAAAAGCAGCAAGATTGGCAGCTTTTAGGTCTTTGGTCCATTTCATCAGCCATTACTACCAGCAGAGGCAACGTGCTGTGGAGGACTAGTGGGAGGAGGGGAAGGCAGATTAACAGAGCGCTGATACAGGTGTATAGGCGGTATCAAACAGCAGCTCTGTCAATACAGCAGGCTCCAAATTTCTTCAGAAGGGGCTGGGATCCCCAAAGTATGCCCACCGATTTTACTATGACAGGATTAACTGGGAGCTCCATATGATTTTCGCAGATTCTGTGACTCAACAATTCAGTGATCCACGTTGTATCGGCTTTAAAGGCCCCTATCCCAAGTTTCAAAAGCTTACCCTTCGGACAAGGGACACTCTTTTTCTCCCATGGGGTTCCGCTTCCCCTTTTTTTTTTGCTGCATTCAGTTGTTCATCAACCCCCGCATCCTCGTCAGCTCTCCCATCCTCCCTTCTCTGCACATCTGCTAGGTTTGAGTTTTCCTTTCTTCCTTCCAGCGCCTTGCTTGGCCCAAGGCCCTTATAGCCAAATTGGTTTACATTGGAGAGATAAATGCTCTGCAAATGCGCTTAAACACGTACAGTAAAAAATGCAGACAGTGCGTGTCAGGATTATCACCCAAGTCAGGGGGAGAAAGGAGAGCGTCTCCGTAGCACAAAGCTGGGGAGCCAGAGTGAAGCCTGCAGATATAGTCCGTCTCATCCACTTCTCAGGAGAAAGAGAGGAGGATTTAGCATTTGCATGCTAGTCTGTAATTCCTAGCATTATATAACTTGTCGGCAACAATCAAACTCCTGTGGTATTGTAAAAGTATTGTTTCACGTGGGTGAGCAAAGTGTGGAGTTACACTCTTGGGGGAAGGGGTTTTGGTAGCAGCATGAAGACAGCTGGAACAAGATGCACAGCAGAGACCACCCTATAAGCCCACTGAAGAACAACCTCAGGCCCAGCTGCTGAAGGTGACCTCAAAATCCTCTCAAAATATTCAGCTTATAGAGCATAAATGACTCACCTGAACACGGCGAGTGATGCATAGAAAAAGAGGCTGATCAAAAGTGCTACAGCCATGGAAGGAAAGTAAAGAAATACAAATGTGTGCCCCCAAAGGTCAGGTCTGCTGTGAAATTCATATATTCACATGTGAAATGATGTGAATTATGATATTTCATATGTAAAATGTGCTTCTATGTAAATTCATTACATTTGAAATGAATCCACATATACATTTTCTGAAGTCATGTTTACCTCGTGGCCTCGGAGATGGAAAATAGCGTGCGGTTATATGTGGTACAAAGCATCTCTTTTTGCTTAAGATTAAAGTTTTTGTACATGATCCGGGACAGAAAACCTTAAAAAACAAGTCAAGAATATATACTTTAATTTATTTTATTTTTTTAAGTTGAGCAATTTCCTAAAACAGCTGGGCACTGCCCTTTTTAGCAAATAGTGCACTTGTTGAAGCTATTTTCAGCTGCAGATAAATACACATGGAGCTTTGGAGTATTTACAGCAGCAGAGCGATGTACGATTGACTCAAAATAAACTAGAGTGGTGGCCGGTTATCTCAGTTGGTAGAGCAGGCGCACATATGCAGAGGTTTGTTCCTCGACAAAGAAGGTCAAGGGTTCGAGTCCAACCTGTGACGGTTTTCCTGCATGTCTTCCCCCTCTCTCTCCCCTTTCATATCTCAGCTTTCCTATCGAATAAAGGCAGAAATGCCCAAAAAATAAAAAAATAAAAAATAAACTACAGTGCCTTTGAGGAATAAGCTATAACAGACAATACTTGTTAACAAGATCAATTCATAATTGTTTTTTGTGTTTTAATGGGATTTGTTGACAATAAAAGAATATCACAGTAATCCTACATCAGAATGAGATAACTAATCACAACAGAGAGCCACCTTTATATCCTCAAATGAGCCTACAAACATATTTGACACACCTACATACAGTATCTAAGTAGATGAACTGTCAGAGGTGAAAGAGGTCTCACTTGGTGAAGACAGGTAGGGCTTATACAGACAAACTGGATCCTGAAGATCCATGAAACAGCTGCTGCTGTCCTTGTCCTCTAGCATCAGTGTAAAAACCCCTCCACATGCTCTGCCATGGGGATTTGGGTGTAAAACTTCCAAGAAAACCCCCCCCCCCAAAAAAAAGCTCCCTTTTTCTTATCCCCAAGACCTACCCCTCCCTCTAAATCAACGTCGCCCCCCCCCCTCAGACCTCCCAACACAAAGCCCTCAGAGCAAACCCAGCAGCACAGAAATCATAGCACACCATTCAATCATTGTTTTTTCCCCTCTCTCACCCCTTTTATGGTCCCACTAAAGGTTTTAGCCGGGCAGAGAAGGAGGGCTGTCACTGAGGAAACCTTAACCCATTGATGAAGTGACAGGAGCTGCCAGAATATGATCCTAATCCTGTTTCCAGCATTCTTTTAGCCCGCTGGCATCGCAATTCCTCCACACATTCTCTGAGCTGTCAACTAGGAAAATCCCTCTAATAGCGCATTGCCCAGATACACATCAAAGAGCTCCTGGAAACCTTCAGCCGCTTAGCTGCCATAGACGCACACACACACACACACACACACACACACACACACACACACACACACACACACACACACACACACACACACACACACACTCACAAACAGCATTCCCATTAACTTACACCAATATGATCTTTACGAACACAGAAAACTCAGATGTTCATGATAAATTGACCACATATTTAAAGAGTATGCCTGAAAAAAAAGCCCAAAGGCGTTTGTATAAATTGTCTTTGCAGCCCCAAAATTATTTGTATGCACTGTAACCTGCCCCATCCCAAACCACCCACCCCTCTCACCTCCTTTTCTCCAGTTAGACAGTGATATAATCTTTACAGTCATGGAGCGAGGAAGCGGGAAAAGACCAGGAAAAACAGGTGTCTGAACTTTGCTGACTCCAGGAACCCTTTCAGTCCTATTTTATCTCATTCTATTCTTACTTAATCCATTGATATCCCAACCAAAGGTAATCTTCTTATGGCAAAGCATTCTGTTTCGGTGCAGCCAAACCTCGGCTGACAGGGTGGGGGAAGAGGGGAGCAGAGAGAGAGAGAGCGAGAGAGAGAGAGAGAGAGAGAGAGAGAGAGAGAGAGAGAGAGAGAGAGAGAGTGAAGGGTAGGTGGGTGTGTGGTGGATTGGAGACTCTTTAGAGCCTGACACTGTGCTTCAGTCATTTCATTTAGGATTAGTTATTCTGCACTGGGTGAACAAGTGGCAGGTTCTCCCCTATGTGGTGTGTAAACCTCACCGTTGAGCACGGTAGACCTCCTGTGTTTGAATTATTTACGGTTCATCAAGGTGTCTTCAGTGGAACATATTAACCAAACTTCTTCTTTTTTTTTTAACTATGAAGGGTTGAAGGTAATGTGTGGGGAAATCAAAACTGTTTATTAACATTCTGTTTTTTGTCAGTCCCTCTCAGCGCTGTCAGCCATCCAGAGAGGAGCTGGATTCGGCACACTCTAAACTAATCCCTCTCTTGTTGCACACTTCCTCTCACTGGAGAAACTTCGAGAACATGTTTTGGATGTTTTTTTCAAGACCTATATGTGAGTGCATGTTTGCATGCTGGTTTGTTGGATGTCCTGCTACGTGATTATTCCTGGTTCATGATCTAGACGGCTTGCCTGGTTGTCTTCTGACTCCCCTTTTAGCTGACTAAGCTCCAAAAGATTCAGAAACCCACGAAAAGTTCTGATAACACAAAACTTCCATTAAGAAAATATGATTTTTGTTTTATGACATTCATACCGCGTCTCTATTTCTTCATTTCAACCCAAATATTTAAATGTAGGACTTTAGTTCAAGAAAGGTTGCCTGTGTTGTTTTCTTACATTTTTAATAACAGGTGTTTTGCTCCCTCTTTACTTCGGAAAAGTGTCAAAATTAGGCAAATTGAGTCAGTTCAAGTAAATATTTTCATCTTACATTTCCAACCGACGACACTGAGAACATAAGTCATTCTTATTTGTGATTTATTCCCTTGCATTAAACAGATAAATTACTCACATTTTAAACAATTGAGAAATACATGTCTTGAATCTACAGTGATATAATACATAGAGAATGGGCCTGTGCGTCTTTCTGCTGAAGCCAGTGGCTCAGAAAAAGTGGTGACTCTGTCGAGTTCAGTGTGGCACCCGACTTAACTAAAATATATGTCGGCTGGTTTCATATTTATTTGTCACTGTGCCTCCTCTGCAGATTCTCCCCTTATTTCATTGCTGCTGTAGGTCCTTTGCTTAAAGCCACAATTGACGTTTCCTCTCAAATCCTTCACACAAAAGGAGACATGGAGTTACTCTTTAGCCAGGCAGATGGAGGTGAACACTGAGGGATATTTACAACGCTCAATGGGTTCTGCTGAGTACTGTAACTTTAAACAAGGAGAGTCATGTGTCATCTACAAAGAAATACAGTTGGGGATTATATTGAGTGATCAGAGCTTTATTTCTGATATCAGATCAGATATGACTTCATTCTGTGTTTTGCGGCTGTAAGCCATGCTTCAGAGGGGTGCATGCATGCATAGTTCAAGTTCAGGGGTTGAATTGTAGAATATTTTAATATCTTATATATGTACTGGAATCAGCTCAAGACTTTCTTCCCTGACTTCACAGAGGAGGCTGAAATCATAGTGAGCAGATAGCATAAGTAGAGTTGGCTTCTGCTGTTGACCAGGAGGAGTCGAATACAAACAAAGATCCACAGGCCAAAAGTACTGTTCAGTCACAACTGCAGTCCAGGTGGGATTTCTTTTCATTAAGTCCATTGAGTTCTTGTTATAATCTTATTTTCTGTTAAGTCTATCCAGCAGAGCTGTTCTTCATGTCCTGGCGTTCTCCCGATGGTGAGCTGCATGGTGACGATGAGGCAAATGGGGGTAGGTGTGTTAATGTTGACAACCCTGGGCCCCAAACTGAGGGAGGGCGCCTAAAGTGCCTGCTCTAAAACATATTTTGAGGCCTTCGTGTGTGCCAAAAAAAATTTTGTTTCTACTGTTTGTCACACTGCTTTGGTTTTGAAATTGGGTTTTTTTAAATCTAGAAAACTGCAAATAAAACAGCGGTTAAATTACATGAAACTGGAAATTTGGACAGATTTTAAGGATGTCAACCAACTGGGTAGCTGACATTTAAATCTAAATCTCTATTGAGTTTTTGGAGATGTGTCTGTGTATTTAATGGATAGTTGTAGGTAAGTGGAAAGTGAAGAGGGGCCCAGAGTCACCTCCTGTTAGTTCATAGGTATAGCCCTGACTAGAGGGCAAACACTTGAACTGAGCAGCCCGAGCTTCAGTTGGGGAGCGTGTCCAATCCCAGCGAGGCTGCATGCTGCTTGGCCCTCATACGGAGGTTCTCGATGCTGGTGGTCTTGCTGTTGAGGCTTCCGGGGAGGCTACCTGGTCCCGCCTGCAGCAGCGGGCTATTCCATACCTGCTGGGCCTGTGACAGGGTCTGGTAGTAAGACTGGCAGGGCAGCGAGCTCAGCGGCGAAGGCATGTTGACGTTCATGCCCAGGTAGGGCAGAGAGGACGGTGTGCTCATTTCAAAGGATGGGTAGTGAACCAGGTTGTTGGTGGCGGCCATGTGCTGCCGAAACTGCTCCTGCAGCCGGAAGAGACTGAGGGGAGATGAAGCGTAGGAGTTGCTCTGCGCCAAACCGCCGGTCACGCTGCTGGAGGACGGCAACGGAGGGGAGCTCAGGGGAGAGTCTGAGAGACAGGAAGAGAGAAGGAGGACTTTAATATGTTTCAACACACACTGACCTGTCTTGTGTTGATTTTTTGTGTGTTTATCCTGTTTTTAAATTAATTGTGTGCCTCACATACCAATTCAGTAAAACTATCTTCTACATTAAATTCTTAAATATGACAAATATTCAGGGAATATTTAAGAAAAAAGCAGCTGCATTCATTAGACAGCGATATTTTTACCTGATGTGGGGCTCATCTGTTTACAGGATGGAGAGCTGCTGCCCGGCTGCGCTCTGCCCTCCCCCTGCGTCTCCTCCCTGATCTTCACCCTCGACTCCCCTCTCATTTCGTCCTCTCTGTCAGCATTATCTTCTGCTGCTGACTCGCTGTCCGACGGCTCTGGGGAGGTGACGTTGACTTCCACGCTCATCTCTCCAGGCTGAGGCCGTGTGGCTGCCAGCCTCTCTGTCTCTGAGTGACAGGATGAAGAGGAGGAGGGAGGGGGAGGAGTGCGGGCCTCAGGAACCACAGTGGTGTTGGTGGTGCTGGTGGTGCTGGTGGAGTCAGTCTTGGAGTCCTCTGTAGAGCCCTCTGCAGTTTCGGACACCTCCTTCTGCTTCTGGAGCTGCTCCTTCTGCAGGCTGCGCTGCTTCTTACGGAACTTGGCCCGGCGGTTCTTGAACCAGACCTGGCAGATGGATGGACAGATTGTGTCAAGGACTGTGCGTAACTTAACAGTGGACAACTTTAGGCTACAGCATATGACTGTTTGCAGCACTTTGCCTGTCCATTATAATTTCTAATGATACAAAATTGCCTTAAATTCACCTTTAAGCCATAAAGCTGTGCAGCAAGCAAACAGCACACAGGATAGATGCATTCTGAAGGGGTTTTACCTGAACGCGTGCCTCGGGCAGGTTGGTGCACATGGCCAGACGTTCACGCATCACCACATCAGGGTAGTGGGTCTTCTGGAAAGTTTTCTCCAGGGCCTCCAGCTGCTGGGCGGTGAAGGCTGTCCGACTGCGCCGCTGCTTTCGATGCTGGGAGCCATACCGGGCCTCAAGGATAATGTCTTGAAATGTGCAGCCGTTGAGAAACAAGAAACATGACCAGTTTAATTGAGGTACAGGTCAAAGGTCATTTAAGCACCCCAGAGATTAACACACATTGCATTTGTATTAATACACAGTAAAGGATGGAGATCTTGAATGACATTAGATGACTGTGAAACATTGAACCAAAAGAGCAACTGATTCTTACCAGCCAGTCTCTCTGCGAGAGTGAGGGCATGCACTGAGGGCCTGTAGTCAGGGGCGTGCTGGGCTTGTTGCGCCGCCTGCTGGTGGAGGTTGTACATGGCGCTCAGTGAGTTCATGGCGTGGAGAGAGTAGCCGTTCACCCCGTAGTGCTGCATGGCCGGCGAGCTGTCTGCAGAGAGGAGGACAAGCTGATGTGAGTGTCTGGCCTGTTTAAACAAACCAGTCCGTTTTAGTAGTAGTGCTTAAAAAGCGGAAACTTCAACACGTAGCATTATAACGTTTGTTGTAGGCTGACTAATTGAAATGGCAACAGGTGAAATACCGTACAAGCATGAAAGACAGCGCTGCTGAGAAACAAAATAATATTATTATGATATCATTTTATCAAATGGAAATTGAGCAGAAAACTAAGAGGGACTTCTAATGATTTCAAAGAATTTAGCTGAGAACGTGTATGTGTGTTGTTAGATCCAGTCGGATGACATTTAGGAAAAATGAAACGTAACATTTCAGGAAACTTTTTGCCCACGGCATTTAAATCGTTAAAAATATATATATATATATATATATATATATATATATATATATATATATATATATATATATATATATATATATATATATCTTGGTTTAATACTTTTGATATGCAGTAACCTTCAACGTTTCCATTCATCATTTAATCAAAGTTTGCAGGGAAAAAATGTTTTAGGAATCCACAGCGCAACAGATTTAGTTTGAAGAGTGAACATGCAGAGGTGTGCAGAATAACAATAAAGACTTTTCGAATATTTAGTTCCAGTTAGTTTCATTCAGCGATAATAAAAAAAAACGCAGTGTAGCCTATAATGAGTAAGCCTATTTTATTCACTAAAATAAAATGTAGCAAAACAACAGTTAAAAAGGTTATAATATGTTATTAATATGCTATACTTTTTTCTTCTGCATTATATTTGGCATAATAAAAATAGTGGTATTTGTTCATATTAGTGCTCCATAATTGTGATGTGTAAATGTACAAATAATAATAATAATAAATAATAAATTGTGGAAAATACTGAAGGAAAAAAAAAATACTCATATTTAAGTATGAGTTTAAGTATCATTTAAGAGTTTACCCCCCCCACACTCACACACACACACACACACACACACACACACACACACACACACACACACACACACACACACACACACACACACAAAACACAATATGCCATTTAAATTAATTCTAACCAGTCTGCTCTCTTATTTCTCCAGCTACCATCAAATTAAATGTTCAGTCTCAACAGTGTAAATTGAAAACATGTATTTAATGAAACGCTGAGAGCTCCGCAGACTGGACATATTGACTTTGCTCCCTGAGAGCTTGACTCGAGCGGAGCTCCGTTTATTTCTGTGTGGCGGCTCCTTGCAGACGCCTGGAGGCTGGCGGAGACCTGAGACTGGGCTCCTGTCTATTGTGAGTGCAAATAGGTTTCAACTATACAAAGCTATTAATTTATCATCAGGGCTGACACGGGAAAGATGGGCCAGGGTGTGTGTGTGTGCGTGTGTGTTACTGTGAGTGTTAGGCTACTGTGCGAGTGTGTGGGCTATGTGTGATCTAAACGTGTGACTAATGCAATAAAAAAAAATTGTGATTTCATTGCATTAGTTTACTAAACCAGCCTCTGGCTGCTTCATGTAATCTGTTCGATTTCTAAATCTGCAGCTTAGAAATTTGCTCTTCTTTCAGGACAATGTCACGTAGCCTCGGGCTCGGATTTAAGCCTAATTATGCAAATTGCCGTGGATTTATGAGTTATACAGCATTTAGGCTATAGATTGCCTCGAGGCCGGAGCTCTGTAGGTTATAGGCTACATGGCGTCAGTTCAACAGCATTCTGTAACTTAAACGACATAGGAAATTAATGGAGATAGTTAACATATAGTCAATTAACATTATGTTAAACAAAACAACCAAAATGAACTTCCTTAAATAACGTTTTAAAGGGTCCAAAAATAAGACTATGTAGCCTCGGCCTATATTTGTCTCAAACTCCGTGTAATCAGCCTTAAAATAACTGTTAGTTACCGAACACTTTGATCAGTAAACAATCGATTAACTTGAGGAAAACACAGTCGCTTTGCTACTGTAAGTTTTACAGGGACCTCTGGAGGTCGACGGACTGCACTTTTGAAACACATTTGATGATGGAGTTTGGAAGACAACAAAACTCCGCGATATTAAACACAAAACAATTAGAGTTAAAAAAAAAAAAAAAAAGTCTCGCAAAGCAATCTAACATCGTTTTAAAATACGACTTGTTAGGCTACAGAACAAATTCAGGAATACGATCATCGCAAACTTCGATTCTGCAAACTTCTTACCTCTCTTCTCTTTGTGTATCTGAAGCAAAATATCTCCACTAGCAGCCGAATATTTTCCTTTCAAATCTTCTTCTCTAAAATCCGCATGCGGCTGTTGATTTCTTCATTTCATTAGCTTTTTCATTCACTTCGATATCCTGAGAATATCCCGGTCGGTCCGCTCCGTCCTCCGGCTCGCCTCTCTGTGGATGTGGGAGGATGCTGAGCTGCCATCTCCCGGCCTTTAAAGCGCGCACACACTCCATCTCTGAGCCAATCACGTCGCTTTCCTCCTCCACCCCCCCCCCAACAACCCCTCCGCTCTCCTCCTCCACATCACTCCTCACTTCAGACAGGGTTTCTTTGCATCTGAGGTGCCGACTTTTCTGATGCTGCTACTGCTGCCACTGCTGTTTTAGAAGAAGAAAAAAAGATTTTTTTGTTTTGTTTTGTATGTAAGGTTTTTTTTTTTTTTTTGCCCAAACTTTTTTTTTATGTTGCCTGCTGTTGTTATTTTGGAGGTGATAATATTGATAATGTTTATAGTTTTACTGAGGATGTAGACTGCTGACCTAAATAACACAGTTTCTTAATAATTTAAAACTGATATGAACAAATATCAGCATGACGAGATGCATTTTAATGTATTTCCAATTAGTCTTGGCCTTCATTTTTTAATATTTTAAATATCTTAGGGTTTACTTAAAATTGTTTTGCTCATAATGAGCTAGCCTAAAGCCAAAGTGAAAGGGCAGACTGAACTTAATTGTTGTTGTTGTTGTGTCTTTCATAAATAGGCCTAGCATATATATATATATATATATATATATATATATATATATATATATATATATATATATATATATATATATATATATATATATATATATATATATATAGGCTATTTTTTATACAAATATTTAACTAAACAGCCTAGATAGTTAGGCATACCTTCTTTTAGCCACAGTAGTTTATTATTACTTTACCCACAATCATAGTAGTGTTACATGACCAATAAAATGGCTATGTGTAGGTTTTAGGCTAATACATTTTATAGCCTAATAATTTTACACCTAAATGTAACGGAGGAAAAAAATGTAAAGAAAAAAAAAATCTCTTTACTCAATCTTTACTCAAAAGTAAATATCTGAATCATTAGATCTTCAGTGAAGAATTATAAGATTTTTAAAAAGAAAATCCAACTTGATAAATGCTTGAATTCAGCCAAAAGAGGGTCTAAACCCAGGTCTTAGTTAAATGATATGCAAATAGTCTCTCCTAGTGGGCTGTAGGCTAGCACTCGTTTGCAGGGACTTATGACTCTCAGGTTAATTCCGCGCTTTAATTTTATTTCTCTCGTGCCTCGATGTGGCTGCATGTTTGGTGGGAATGCAGCTGAGGTGGAGAGAGGCAGGCTGGTCTATACAGCTCCCCGGCCCCGAGGGATTTAGGTTAGGATTGGGTAGACAAGACGCCATTTCACCCTCCAAAAAAATGTCTTAAAATGACTGCTGGTAAGAGGATTAAAACAATAATGCCCCTCTCTTCTTCAAGGTTTTTAGAAAAGATTTCTTCTCCCGAAGAAAAACCGTTTAGGCTGGAATTAAGGGCAGCGAGAAGTAGCCTTTTAATGTAAAGCTTGCATATTTTGTTGAATTTTCTCCAAGAGAGAGAGAGAGAGTGAGAGAGAAAGAAAAGGGGGACGGTGGGGTTGATCTTTGGCCACATTCATTCGCAGAACTTTAGACTCCTGACAACAGCCTGCGTGAAAAGAAAATGTGATACTTCTATAGGTTACTACCTCAACGCGTTCACCCACAGTTCACTTCACAGAGTTTAAGTAGTATTGTCCTCACTCTTCTTTCTCTTTTTTAGTGGCTTTCTCATACAACTGGGACAATCCAGAATATGAAAGCAAAAAAAATAAAAAATAAAAAATCAAATCAATGAGTTTAGTGGAAGTTGTCACGCAACAAGTGGCTATCAGGGCGAAAATGGATGTTTATTCGAATGAAAAAAAGGAGAGAGCGAATTGCAACTATCAATAATAACAATAACAATAATAATAATTTTCTAATGTTTTTTTTATTATTATTCCGAACGTATGCTTTCTTTTTGTCATTAGGATATAGCTGAAGAGCATTTAGGCCTCGAGAAAAATCGGATTAACTTGTGAACCGATGGAAATAAGAACTTAAACTGGAGGTAAATCTGGCCAGTGTCTCTTTGTGGGAACCGTTTCTAAAGCAATTAAAGCGAGAAGGAATTCCTCTCAGCTGCTTTTCCTCAAATCAGCTTTTTACGGAACTTAATGCAGGCTAATGTCCAGCATGGATGAGGGCTTTAATGCAATGCAAGTGTCAAGAGGATCTGCTATAAGAGTGATATTACTGCCCCCCCTCCCCTCCTGACCATGCGGGGATGGAGAGGACAGTAAACTCGCTCTGACTCAGTTTACACACATTTTACATTTTAGGACAATTTAGACACTTTTTTGGACAAACAGGCTATAGGTACATAGGCATAGGCCTATATCCTTTCAGAATAAATTATTAATAAAGTCTCAATCTGGTGTATTGTAATTTGTCATCTCGCACTGGACATTTGTTTTATGTGATTTTACAAGGTAATAAATAATGTCAAAAATAATGACATTGTTTTTCTTCTTCCTGAAGTTGAACTATGTTTTGTGCATTCAGGCCTTTAGAGAAGGAAATGTGATGATGAAATGTGTGTCTATCTGGTCAAAAGTTGTATTGATATAAGTTGAGTGTGCATTATGTTGCAGAATTTGAATCTACATTTTGACAATGACTCCAACTAACAGTTATTTTTATAATCGATTAATCTGCCTATTGTTTTTTGGATTCATCCTTCTATAAAATATTGAAAAACATCCACCAAAACTTCCAAGAGCTCATGTTGACATCAACAAATGTCTCATTGGTTTTCAGACCCAAAACCTAAAGATGAAAAAATGACTTAAACTATTAATCGATTTTCAAAATAGTTGCCGATTCATTTTCTGTCAACCGATTATTAATCGACCATTCAGTTCTTCTGACTTTAAAAGGCACAAACGACTTCAGATGTTTTGTTTTGCAGAACTCTAGTTTTCGAAGCCTAATCATGATGATAGTTCACCCATCTCTTTATTTACCATCACCACACTGCTTCTCATTCCGATCACCTTCAGGATCTCAGCACTGCTCGCTGCAGGCTAACTTTCTAAACCCCAAATTCATCTCAGATTTTTGTGGATTTCATATGCGCGCTCATTGTTCTCTGCACTCTGGCTGCATTTGAGCTTTATGGTGTTAAAGCCTCTCCTCAGATCTGAGTTATCGTCTTTGCTCTCAATCATCCTCCCGCCTGCTTTCTGAATATCAAAACTTTTATCCCTGCATCAGGACTTTGGCAGCCTAAAATCAAAGCTCAGCCGAGGAAGCTGCAGCGATTTATAAATCATGTGCAGTTTTTAATCAGGTTTATAACGCATGAATGTTTGTAATTTTACCCCTCAAATGGCTCCCTATATTTCCAAGTGGCATTTTACATCAAATCGAGGAGAAAGTTTATGCCTTCAGCCTTCAGAGCCCATTAACTTTTATCATTAGATTTTCTTTAACTTCATGAATACATTAGGTTTCAATCCAGCCACTCTGGCCTGCACATGCTCTTAGTCAAGGTTAGCTTGTGCTCATTTGGGTGAAATTAATCATTTTGATGTATGGTTTAGAATTGACTGCTTCCTTGGGACTTGTGTGACTGGAGTAACAAAGCAACTTGCCATTAGCAATCCTCCGGCTGTGTATAAGCCAGGCATTCACCTTTAAGACTTTCCTCACACGTGTTGGATACCTGATTGGAAATGACAAATCTCTGGCTCCACAGCCTCTTTTTTCTGTACTCAGTACATCTGTTACCATTGTATCAAAGGACAAAATCTCACTGTCTCTTATATACATCTAATTAGTTGTACACTCCTTATCTCACATTCATATGCTGGACATAATTTTTTATCAATAAAAACACCAAAGGTACAAGTATTGCAAGACATTATTCTTTATAACCAAAGGAAAGGGATGAAGTTTATTTATTGTGCGACAACACAGACATTTATCGGACAAACATCAGGCTTCTAAATTAAGGAGTTCCTGTAGCTCAAGAAACCAATGCACATTTAAACTGATAATGTTCAGAGACAATAGAGTGAATAAAACATCACAACAAATTAGTAGCAAATATTAGTTAAAAAGGTATCAAATTTTAGGATAAACTGCAAAATCGACGTAATCACCATTATAAAGTTGGATATGTTGAATATGTTAGCAAACAATTGCCAATGTATGCATCCAGCAAACATGGAGCAACATCAGAATTCATTTGGAGTTGTGTTTCTGGCCTTTTTTTGCTCTGTTTTGGTCCCCACCAGCTCCTGCGAAAACAAATATCTGGCTCTTTAGCTGCTAAATGCTCCATTATGTTCACCAAGTTTGGTGCTGGGCAGGTATACAGTCGGCCTATCAGAGCTTTGTGCCAAAAAAAGCTGCCAGCAGCTGCTGTAAATAATGCCAATGAGAACAGTGAGAGTGAACCAAAACAGCGTATAACTGGTGTGAACTACAAACTAAGGTTAACATGTTCATTCTTATGATTCACATTATGCATAGGTACCATTTTTCTTATTCCACTTTTTTTTTTTCTTGGACCTGGGGCCTATATTACCCACAATGCAAATTGACATCTGACAATTCGGTTAGATGCAGTGTCTGCTTGTAGCCGCCAACCTCAAGCAAGAGATGAGGAGTGGGCTACAGAGGTCTGTAAGTTCAGTAAGTTCTTCAGTAGTCTTCAGCCCCAACTGACACTGCATCCCAGCTCCATCTGGAGCCACATAAGGCTTTATACAATTGTTCACATATGCAGTACCGTAGTATTCCCCAAGACCTGTAAACAGACTTTGATGTGTAAAATTGGTGGAGTGCCCCTTTAAATATGCATCTTTAACTTTTCATATTAGCACTTTGGTAGAAAAAGTTTCTCTGTCAAATTTTTGGTGGAAAAAATGTTATTATGTAAGAATATAATAAATGGGACAGAGATACAGTAATTCTCTAAATGTGAGGCTGACCACAAGTTGTTCACTTTCACTATTGTTTCTCCTTGTATGATCCTGTAGACACAGCACACCATGCTGCAGCCAGGGCCGCTCCTCTGAACGGTTTCTCTGGCAGACTTGACATATCGAGGTTGGCAGGTTTGTTTCCTCCCTCTTTCTCAGAGCCGGTCTTTGGTTGTGCCCCTCAGGCTGCGGCCCAGCACAAGGGTTCCTATTGTCAGGGCCTAATCCAGGGGCTACACAGCTTTAGCAACATGGTGGGATAAAAGCCCATCAAACCACTACTTTTTGGGGGTAAATCTTTCCTAATCCCTCGCTTTATCTAAACAAAAGGAGAGAAACAAGAGGATAGAAAGAAATTGTGCAGACACAGGGCAAGACCGGGAGCTAAGATGCAAAGAAGTAGTTTCACTGGAGAAGCTAACCATTTTTGACAGGCTTTCACTAAAGGATTGACAAAAAACGGACACCAGGATTCCAAAAAGGGCCGTACAAGGTCTTTTTTCTTTTCTAAAGTTAAGCTTTAAGATACTTAGAGGGATATGTCGAAATTAGTGAGATTAAATTCAAAAACCTTAACTATTAAGAGGACTTGGCAGGGGGCACCTGTCAGTTTTGAACGCTTTAAAAAAATGTTCTTGGTTTTCTTGGTTGATGTAAACAAGCGACAACTGTGTGATCTTGAACCTATTCTTTGCTCTTTTCTCATACAGGGAGAAGGGAGTATGGGAATTTCTCTTTCCTGCCTCACACACACCGCTTAGAAATTCTGCTCCATCACACCAACTGTGTAACCCCGACCTGTGTCCAAACCACATTTACTTTCAAGATGACCCAGAAAGAATCTTTTTACTGTAATTTCATGTGTGGGAATTCTTCCAAAAAACACTAAATGACAGCTCCAAATTATGGCTTGTTTGTTTGTCTGAGACTCTGCGAGCTACAGTTCATCTGCGACACCATGGTTTGAACAGACCTTGTAAATTAGAGGACCCTGTAAACTTACATGTTCTGTGTATGTGTGTGTGTGTGCGTGTGCGTGCATGTGTGTGCGTGTCTGTGTGTGTGTGTGTGCGTGTGTGTGTGTTTCAGGGGACAAATCCCCTGACCCCGTTTCATGTCTGCTGCCAATTCCAATTTCTATCTTTGCTCCGTGGCAACTCGCTTCAAATCCCAAGTGTTGCATCTGCAAATGACTCTGTGAGTTAGAGGCTTCATTTTCTGCCACAGCGCCAATGCTTCACAAGAGGACCATTTGGAGCCCGGCGGTCAGAGAGCCGAGCAGAGATTGAGAACAAGCCAGTTCGTTCTGGCTCTATGTACATAAACCACTACAGCCGGGGGGGCCTTCAGCGTCTCGCTCGCCCTCTCAGGTGTATGAACAGAAACACGGTGACATATATAATTCACTACCTGACAGTAAATGCACTGTCCTCATCCACACACAAAGTTCAGGCTTTTGAAATGTAATATACATCATGGAGGGCAAACTGATTTGATTAGCATCATATTTTGTTTTTATGATTGTTTGACAGCGCGCCCCCTGCTGGCCCGTGTCGATGCCTCCTGAATGGGGTAATTAAGAGATAATAGGCTGGGGATGCTCGTCAGGGACCGAGTGATTAGTGATTCATTACATGAGCTTAGAACGAGGAAGAAGAGAGGAGGGAAGTAGTTGGGTTTCAGTGGGGGGCATACTGGAACAGCCTGACAAATTGCCATTGGATTTATCCAGGGTAATTAACTATCACCCAGGGAAAGGGCTGGGCCTGGGACTATCAGTAACCTACAGCAGAGTCACACAGTCATCACACATGTGCTGACTCTGGTTTTTCTTTCTTCTGTTAATGGCTGTAAGTCCTTTTAATGCTGCTGTGTTCAGAAGAAAACAATACATGAACTATGAGATTCTGTGGATGTAAAAATGGATTTCAATTTAAATGTTTTTACTACTAAGTGGTGGTGCTACATGCACATAAGAAATAATATTTCATATTCTCTCACACTGACGCCTTAATTCAATTCAATTCAATTTTATTTATAATATCAAATCATAACAAGAGTTATCTCAAGACACTTTACAGATAAAGTAGGTCTAGACCACACTCTATAATTTACAAAGACCCAACAATTCCAGTAATTCCCCCAAGAGCAAGCATTTAGTGTGACAGTGGCGAGGAAAAACTTCCTTTTAGGGAGAAAACCTCGGACAGACCCAGGCTCTTGGTAGGCGATGTGTGACGGTGCTGGTTGATGAACAGCGGCAATAATAGTCACAATAAAGATAATGGAACTATGACTAGAAATAGTAGTTGTAGTAGTTCATGGCGTAGCAGGCCACTGCAGGGCATAGCAGGACGTAGCAAGGCATAGCAGGACGTAGCAGGGCGTAGCAGGATGTAGTAATGCATAGCAGGACGCGGAGCAGGACCACGACGACAGCTGCAACCATGAACCATGATTTAGGTGCCACCCTAATCCAAGGAAAACTGTTGGGCGAAAAAAACATAAGGGCTCCGGGGAATAAGCTCCCCAGAGCTAAGTTAGGAACAAGCATTTCTGGGACATGGATGCACACAGATGGAAAGAAAGAGGAGAGAGAAGCTCAGTATGTCAACGGAAGTCCCCCGGCAGTCTAAAACTATAACAGCATAAATAAGAGCTGGTGCAAGGCAAACCTGAGCCAGTTCTATAAGGGTTGGTAGATGAATCTGACGACTATGAAGAGAAGCAGAGAAGAGAAGCCTTAGTGTTTAGGTAAGTACATTTTATACTTATTTTAAATACAGGCAGCAGGGAAACAGTCTGGCTCTATCAGAAGGTTCAAAAACCGTCTACCAGCTCCTCTAAAGCTCACAAATCAAGACGTTATATCTGGAGACACCAGACTGTTGCAGGGAATATGTTACCATGTTGAACCTATGACCTGACGTTAATCAAACAGTATCCCCAAAGATTATTGCTGCATTCATATGGTGTCAGAATAATTGGAAAAATTAGCTCCCGACTGGGAAAATTCACATGAATGCCCCCTCAAGTCAGAACAACAATTTTGGTTAAAATACATACAATATGTTGGTTACATTTTTACTACATGACTTGCCGATTTGGCGATAGATTACGCAGTAACAGGGTGGATGAAAGTAAATGTTTGGGAGGGGTAAACAGTAAACAAAAAACCAGTTGCCAGAAACCAATGTGAAGTATTTACTTTAACAAACTAAATAAAGAGTCTAAGAAATGTAGTATTAGATGGTATTAAAAGTATTAAACTGTGAAATTCCGCTGTATTCCCTTTTAAGAATCGTTGCATGGCACATGCGAATGGCTTCCATCCACTATTTGACTGCCATGATCCTGTAAAGTAGGAAAGTCTATATTCCCATCCTTCCAAAGCCAGCCTACCATCCAAGAGTAATCCTCTCTGGTCTATATCAGCCTCACAAAGCAGTGCACACTTACATGGAGAAGATGATTTTTTCTGTCTGTTTTATCTGATTTGGAAGCACTTAGAAACAGCTCTAAGTCTTCTCTCGATTAAAAGAACTAGGGAAAAACTCAGTCGGTGTGATAACTGCTCCCTCCTACAGCTACCTCTCATCATTCAACATCTGGCTATTGTTGTTAAATCTGCTTTAAAGCATCAGTGGGTCATCTGGATTCAAACATTTAGAGAATTGAGGCTCATCTGTTGAGCTTAATTCACTGTTGAGTTGCACTCCTCTCCTCTTTAGTGTCTCATCAGAATAAAGGCTGCTGTTTCAAACACCTCTAAAAGTGCTGCTTTTCTGCCTAATATCCGATAATTGAGCTGCAATGAAGTCCAACACAACTTTGTCTGAAGGCGTGTGTACACATACATGCACAAAAACATCACAGATTTTTCCATTTTCCATTGTCATTCCTTAACTCAGACGTTGTGGGCCTGCATCTCAGCGAGAGCACAGCTCAAGTCAAGCTCTTCCCCCCATAAGATCTATTACGCAGTGTTTTATGAAATGAGAATAAGGGGTTGATTTATTGTTGTTTCATAATCTGGGTTTATGCCTTGTTCTGCAAAAATCCTTTAAAAAAAGGCTTTGGCTGGCAGTCAGGGCAGAATCACATCCAGCATTAACCCACTGACTAACTGCTGCCTAAAGGGGTCCCAGCATGACCATTTGAATAGGAGCCAGAAACTGTTTGTTAAGAAGAGCCAAGGCTCAAAATTGTGTGACTTGTGGAGGATGAATAATTAAAGTATAAATAATTTCAAATAATAAAATATCATAAGAGGGAGCGAAAACTGCATTGTTGCATATAAATAGTCAAACAATTTTGGGAAATATGCACCCAAGTGCCACACATAACCATCCAGTTATGTTGGAAAAAAATCATAAAAAAGTCATAGTATAATATATCGAACAAATTATGAAAAAGTCATAGTATGTATGTCGAAAAGAGTATATAGTATAGTACGGTCGAAAAAAAGTGATAACAAAGTCTTAGTATAGTATGTTGAAAAAGTCATAGTAAAGTATGCCGAAGAGTCGGAAAAAAGTGATTAAAAAAAGTCATGGTATAGTATGTCCAAAAAAGTCATAGTATAGTATGTCCAAAAAAGTCATAGTATAGTATGTCGGAAAAAAGTAATAAAGTCATAGTGTAGTATGTTAAAAAAAAAAACATTGTTTAGCCTATTGAAAAAAGTGATAGTATAGTATTTCGAAAAAAGTCATAGTATGGCATGTCAAAAAAGTAATACAAAAGTGATAGATAGTATATCAAAAAGTCATAGTATGTCAAAAAAAGTGATGAAAAAGTCATAGCAGGAAGTACGTCGAAAAAGGGGATAAAGTCATAGTATAGTACGCCAAAAAAGTGATAACAAAGTTATAGTACTGTATGTCGGAAAAAAACATCATGAAAGGGGCCAACCCGGAGTGGTAATCGAACATGGGTGAGAGTCTGCAGTGAGTAAAAGCTGTGCAAACCACTGTGCCACTGAAGAACTTATGTTGAAAACAGTAATAGCATAATATGTCAAAAAAGCCATTAAAAAGTCATAGTATGGTATGTCGAAAAAATATCAAAGTATAGTATGTTGAAAAGTGACAACAATGTCATAGTATAGTATGTCGAAAAAAACGTCATAAAGAGGGCCAAACCAGAACAGGAATCAGACCTGAGTAGGTTTGCAGTGAGTAATTGCCTGTTGGAGCAGTGCCAAACATCGAGCCACTGTGCCACAGAAGAATTAATGTTAAGAATAGTAATAGCATAGTATGTCGCAAGAAGCTATTAAAAAGTCATAGTATAGCTTGTCGAAAATAGTCATAGTATAGCATGTAGAAAAAAAGTGATAAAAGAAGTCATAATATAGTATGTCAAAAAAAGCCATTAACTTGTCATAGTATAGTATGTCGAAAAAGTCATAATATAGTATGTCAAAAAAAGTGATATAAAAGTGATAGTATAGTATGTCTAAAAAAGTGATAGTATAGCATGTCAAAAATAGTGATAAAAAAGTGATAGTATAGTATATTGAAATCAGTGATAAAAAGTCATAGTATAGTATGACAAAAAAGTGATAAAGAAATGTCATAGTATAGCATGTCAAAAAAAGTGATGAGAGACTGACAGGAACAAAACTTCTATTTATCTATCTACATTCTTGTAATTCAAGTCTTGAAACTAATTGAACCATACCAGATTTGAACAATCAACTTTCTACTTTCAAATCATTCACTTTCCCCTCTGAGCTATCTGACCTGACACATTAGGCTATTGTGTCAAAAAATTTGACCAAAATCATAGCTATTGTCAATGGCTATGATTTTGGTCAAATTTTTCTCTTTCACTTAGTGTATGTCACCTCAAAACTTACTGAAGAATACAGGATTTGAACATGCAACCTTCTATCTTTCAATCATAATCTCATTACCCTAAGCTTGCCAACCAGACAAACGCTTTATGTTTTTCGTAAAAAAGTCAAAATATAGTATGTCAAAGAAGTAAAAAAAAAAGTGATAGTATAGTATGTTGAAAACTTATAAAAAGTCATAGTATAGTATGGCAAAAATAGTCGTAATATAGCATGTCGAAAAAAATGATTAAAAAAGTGATTAAAAAAGTATGTGTTAAAAAAGTAATTAAAAAAGTATGTCGAAAATAGTGATTAAAATGTCATAGTATAGTATGTCGAAAAAACTCAGTATAGCATGTGAAAAAAAGTGATGGGAGAGATTGACAGGAACAAACCTTCTCTTCATCTATCTGCATTTTTCAGATACTCCTCAGGTTTTCAAATTAATTGCACCATACTGAATTTGAACTGTCAACCTTCTGCCTTCTAATCATCCTTTTACCCCTCTGAGCTATCTCAACTGACTCAATTGATATGTTTTTGGTCAAATTTGTCTCTTTCACTTAGTGTATGTGACCTCAAAACTTACTGAAGCATATAGGATTTGAACACTGAACCTCCAGTCTTCCAGTCATTCTCTCACTGTGCCACCAAAGTCCCTAAGCTAAAACCAGTAATAATATAGTATGTCGAAAAAAGCCATTAAAAAGTCATAGTATGGTATGTCGAAAAAAGCCATTAAAAAGTCATGGTATGCATGTAGTATGGTATATCGAAAAAAACACCATGAAAAGGGATAACATGGACTGGGAGTTGAACCTGGGTCAGCGCCTACAATGACTTTCTACTGGTTAGCTTTTGAACAATGCAAACCACTGAGCTACTATGCCAAAAAAGAGCATATGTTAAAAACAGTAATAAACATAGTATGTTTAAAGAAAAAAGCCATTAAAAAGTCATTGAATGTTATGTCGAAAAAAATGATTACAAAAAATCATAGTAGAAGTGTGTAAAAAAAAAAAAAAAAAAAATAGAAGTGATAACAAAGTCATAGTAAAGTATGTAAAAAAAAAAAGTCATGAAAAGGGCCAACCTAGACTGGTAATTGAACCTGGGTGAGAGTCTGCAATGAGTAAAAGCTGTGCAAACCACCAAGCCACTGTGCCACCAAAGATTTGTGCTGAATACAGAAATAGCATAGTACCTGTATGTCGAAAAAAGCCAATAAATGTCATAGTATGGTATGTTGAAAAAAGTGATAACAAAGTCATAGTATCATAGGTCGAAAAAACGCGGGAATTGAACCTAAGTCTGCAGCGATTATTAGTCTGTTTGAGCAGTGCTAATTACCGAGCCACTGTGACACCACAGAACTTTTAGCATGTTAAAAAAAAGCCATTAAAGTCATAGTATGGTATGTTGAAAAGAAGTGATAAAAAAGTAATGGTATGTATGTTGAAAAAAGTCTGAGTATAGTATGTCGAAAAAAACGTCATGAAAAGGGCCAATCAAACCTGAGCAGGTGTGCAATGAGTACTTACCTGTTGGAATAGTGCAAACTACCAAGCCACTGTGCCACCAAAGAACCTAAGCTAAAACCAGTAATAATATAGTATGTCGAAAACAGCCATTAAAAAGTCATAGTATGGTAAGTCGAAAAAAGTCATGGTATAGCATGTCGAAAAAAGTCATAGTATAGCATGTCAAAAGTTATAAAAAAGTAATAGTAAGTCGAAAAAAGTCCAAGTATAGTATGTGTGCCAGACACTGTGCCACCAAAGATTTTATGTTGAAAACAGTAATAGCATAGTATGTCGAAAAAAGCCATTAAAAAAGTCATAGTAGGGTATGTCGAAAAAAATCTAAGTATGTCGAAAAAAGCCATTTAAAAAGTCATAGTATACTATGTCAAAAAAAGTCATAGTATTGTATGTCGAAAACAAACGTCATGAAAAGGACCAGGGTCGAACCTGAGTCAGAAGCGACTACTTGATAGTTGTCTGTCGGAGCAGTGCTAACCACGGAGACACTGTGCCACCAAAGATTTTATGTTGAAAACAGTAATAGCATAGTATGTCGAAAAAAGCCATTAAAAACCTCATAGTATGGTATGTTGAAAAAATAAAAGTATAGTAAAAAAAAGTGATACAAATGACATAGTATAGTATGTCAAAAAAAAGTCATGAAAAATGTAATATAATATATCTATCTGAGATTAACTGAATTGACCCTGGTAAACTTCCTATTGAAGAAGCCTGAAAAAATCAATTGCATTTGCGAACATATTGATATATAATTAGTGTGGATAAAGTTAAAAAATATCAGACATATCAGAGTTTTGAAAAACTGGTTCTCTGGGCTTTCGTCCAGAAATGTCGAGGATGTTTAAGAAGGGCTGTCAATAAAGGAATGTTTGTGACTTCATTTGGAGGCTTACTCAGCCAAATGTCCTATTGCTTAAAGCTATAGTGTGTAGTTTCTGTCGCCCCCATGACAAATTCTAAGTAATGACAACAAAACTGTCAGCGTGTCCACATGATACAAGCCTTCCATGATCACGAACAGCCCCCCACCCCTCCTCCATGGAGTTGCTAGTAGCCAAGGAGGACACAGAGGATTAAAAAAATATGATGGAGTCTTCAGAAGAGGTAATTATCTTCACTAGAGTTTCTGTATGCGAAAGTCGCCAGACGGCACAATCTTTTGAACATAGCCATACTGACAAATACAGAGAGAGTTATGTGGAGCAGCATTCAAACAATAAAAGATTCCTGTCCTATTCTTAAGCTGAATTTTCCATTTTCCGTCTACTTTTTTGCATACTTTTATTACAGATATATGGGTAGAGTCTGTGTAACATTTTATTATAACTCAGACAAAGTTCACTTCCCTTATAGCACGATAACAATGAGCAGCAAAGTTGATATCATATTCTATTGGGTTATACCTGCAGATCAGCAAGTCTGCTCCCAGCCATTTAGCTCTAATTACATTGTGCTGGAAGCCTCTGCAGAGAATGCAAGCCAGTGTGGAAATAAGTGCTTAAGAAATGAGTGTGTGAGAGATGGCCTGAAGGCATTGAGCTCTCTGCAGAGACGCTGCGGTAGGCCACTTAACCTGGATACCTGCTCACACGGATCCCACCAATCAGGGACGATGGAAGAACACTTCTTGTAATACCGCGGTGAAAGCATGTTAACTGGCATCTGTATCACTCTTAATACTGAAATGAAGGGGGAAAAACACTCCCTACAGCCACAAATGAGCACCTCATTTACCCTCAGAGACAAGGAATAAGGGAGGGAGCAGTGGTGGAAATTTGAGAGAGAGGCCTTAAGAATAAAAAGGAGTCTTGCTGGGCTCAAATGGCCATGTAAAGAGTTGGCTGTCCTGCCAGTCAGATGGCGGCTGGCTGGAGGAACCCGGGAGTGAGAACTGCTGTCTTCTCATTAGATAATCCCTCCAGCACACAGCGGCAGCAGGGGGGGCAGAGAGAGCCTGTCTCTCCATTTAGTGCATGTATACAGTGGTGTGAAAAAGTGTTTGCCCCCTTCCTCATTTCCTGTTCCTTTGCATGTTTGTCACACTTAAGTGTTTCGGAACATCAAACCAATTTAAACAAAAGTCAAGGACAACACAAGTAAACACAAAATGCAATTTGTAAATGAAGGTGTTTATTATTAAAGGAGAAAAAAAATCCAAACCATCATGGCCCTGTGTGAAAAAAGTGATTGCCCCCCTTGTTAAAACATACTATAACTGTGGTTGTCCACACCTGAGTTCAATTTCTCTAGCCACACCTGTTCACAATCAAGGCATCACTTAAATAGGAGCTGCTTGACACAGTAAGGTCCACCAGAAGATCCTTAAAAGCTACACATCATGCCGAGACCCAAAGAAATTCAGGAACAATTGAGAAAGAAAGTAATTGAGATCTATCAGTCTGGAAAGGGTTATAAAGCCATTTCCAAAGCTTTGGGAATCCAGCGAACCACAGTGAGAGCCATTATCCACAAATGGCGAAGACATGGAACAGTGGTGAACCTTCCCAGGAGTGGCCGGCCGCCCAAAATTACCCCCAAGAGCGCAGCGACGACTCATCCAAGAGGTCACAAAAGACCCCACAACAACGTCCCAAAGAACTGCAGGCCTCACTTGCCTCAGTTAAGGTCAGCGCTCATGCCTCCACCATCAGGAAAAAGACTGGGCAAAAATGGCCTGCATGGCAGAGTTCCAAGGAGAAACCACTGCTGAGCAAAAAGAACATCAAAGCTTGTCTCAATTTCTCCAGAACACATCTTGATGATCCCCAAGACTTTTGGGACAACATTCTGTGGACCGATGAGACAAAAGTGGAACTCTTTGGAAGGTGTGTGTCCAAGTATATCTGGCGAGAAGGAACACTGCATTTCATAAAAAGAACATTATACCAACTGTAAAATATGGTGGTGGTAGTGTGATGGTCTGGGGCTGTTTTGCTGCTTCAGGACCTGGAAGACTTGCCGTGATAAAAGGAACTATGAATTCTGCTGTCTACCAAGAGATCCTGAAGGAGAATGTCCGACCATCTGTTCGTGTACTCAAGCTGAAACGAACTTGGGTTCTGCAGCAGGACAATGATCCTAAACACACCAGCAAGTCCACCACCGAATGGCTGAAGAAAAACTAAATGAAGACTTTGGAGTGGCCTAGCCAAAGTCCTGACCTGAATCCTATTGAGATGTTGTGGTATGACCTTAAAAAGGCCGTTCATGCTCGAAAACCCTCTAATGTAACTGAATTAGGACAATTCTGCAAAGATGAGTGGGCCAAAATTCCTCCAGGACGCTGTAAAAGCCTCATTGCACGTTATCGCAAACGCTTGGTTGCAGTTGTTGCTGCTAAGGGTGGCCCAACCAGTTATTAGGTTTAGGGGGCAATCACTTTTTCACACAGGGCCATGATGGTTTGGATTTTTTTTTCACCTTTTAATAATTAACACCTTCATTTACAAATTGCATTTTGTGTTTACTTGTGTTGTCCTTGACTATTGTTTAAATTGGTTTGATGTTCCAAACACTTAAGTGTGACAAACATGCAAAGGAACAGGAAATGAGGAAGGGGGCAAACACTTTTTCACACCACTGTAGGTACTGAGCATGCGTGTGTAATTCAGGCCTGTGTGTAATGTGTGTAATAACAACAGAGTGAAAACATTGTAATTTCCCCTTGCAGGATTAATAATGTATAAATTATTATTATTATTATTATTATTATTATTATTTTTAAAGAGAGCCAGCGCTGGACGGTGGATATCTGTATGTATTTATTTATTTTCTAGCTGCTCACCGAGGTGGAACATGGGCATGAGAAAATGTAAATACTGAAGGAAAATACTTTCATGTGAGCCTAATTCTGCAGGATATGAAATGGTAATTTGTTTTGCATACAAATATATTTTTGCATTAAAAATATGTCTTTTTTTAAATACTGCTGCTCAAAATCACACACATTTGTCACATTTTACTTCTAAGAAATGAGTACAGTATGCTTCATGGTGAGATTGACTACGATGGTTAATGTGTGTGTGTGTGTGTGTGTGTGTGTGTGTGTGTGTGTGTGTGTGTGTGTGTGTTTTGAGTGTGTTTTCCTTGCCTAGGGGTCCTGCCGCACACCCCCCACCCTGCAGAGGAGCCCTTTGGCAGAGATCTGACTCTACATGAATATGAATGAGGAGGTAACACACAGGGGAGAGCCAGGGAATCTGATGACAGTGCAAGAAAAGACCAGAGCATCTACGGGGATGTATGATTTCTCAGCCCTGCCACTGATATGATAAAGTGGCTGAATTTGAATATGTGTGTGTGTGTAAGGGTGTGTGTGTGTGCCTCGCCTCAGAGTGTGTCCCGTCAGATGGATATGAATAATGTATTGATAGCCAGCCCCCTGTGGTAGTCCATACAATCCCGCCTGTGTGTGTTGTGTTTAGCCTGCCCAGCTGGCAGGGTCACAGGGGATGCACACACATTATGTCACAGTCCCAGGAGAGGTTAGGGTGCATGTTCCCTTTTTATCATCAATCAACAGAGCAAACTGTTTAACAACAACAATGAGGCAGTTAAGAGGCCCCTCAGTTCATGCCAGAAGTGGTGATAATTACCTAAACATGAAGTTGTCACTCTTCTCCCTGCTCAGCCTCTCCCTGCATCTGCCCCTTTTGATTTTGTGCAGAGTCGAGCGTGACTCACTCACAAGTGAGACGGACAGTAATTGGTGAGATTGATTTTTAAAAGCTTATTCATTTGACCTGCACCATGTCCATATGGAGCCTTTTCATTAAGCTTGATAAATGCATCAATACGTTTCCTGATGCACTCGTTATTGTTTCATTACCTTTCCAGAAACCTCTTCTTCCTCAGTGTGAAATGAATCTGAATTCCCCCAGCTAGCTCTTTTCGCCCCTTTCTGCTAAAAGGGATAGTCAAACACACCTCCTGTCAAATTGTCAGCAGGTCTGGTTGAAAAAACCAAATGTCTCACACTGCCTGCCCTGCCTAAATGCATTTACTTATCTTTCCACACCTTAAACACTCTGAGATGTTTTATAATGTCAACCTAAATGCTTTACATACAGCATGTGAGCAAATCGAAATTAAATTAAAGTGCTCATATTATGCTTTTTGGCTTTTTCCCTTTTCTTTATTGTGTTATATGACTTTTTTGTGCATGTAATAGGTTTACAAAGTGAAATAACCCAAAGTCCACCCCAAAGGCACTTACCATCTCCAACAGAAAACACTGTTCACAAACTGCTCCAAACAGCTCTATTGTAGTCCAGCCTTTACTTCCGTCACGTTGTAACACACGTTATAATGCTTGCTTAGCTGCTAGCATGGCACTCCCTCATACTCTGCTTCTGACTGGCTAGTAGTCCTTACCTAGGTACTGAGCATGTGTGACTCCCAACAAAGATGGAACAGAAGTGAGATGCCTCACTCTGTAGCTAAAACAGAGAGCTCAACACAGAGTGAAAAGAGGAGCTGCAGCAATGTACAGTACAACAAAAAATATGGTGTTTTTTGAAAATTAAACCACATAAACCTATTCTGATATAACCTCTAAATACAGTTATGAACCTGAAAATGACCAAAATATGAGCACTTTAAGCAATCAAAACTGCTCCCTCACACGCACCATTTGCCAAATACCATGGCAGCATTGTGAATCTTTCAGTAACATGTCTGAATAAAGCCATAATGAAACATTAAATGGGCACCTCTGAGCGATGGCATTGACATCTTATCACCATAGAAAAGTGTGTTAGAAAACAGTTGCCTACGTACACATCCAGAAGATACAAAGCAACATTAGTATTTTTTTTGGAGTTCGTGGCCACCAGTTTAATATCCATTTGCCTTTTAGCTTTTTGTCCTGAGGGAAATATCTGACTTTTGTTGGCCAGCTTGTTGCGATCTGTCTGTCTGCTGTTTGGTGCTAGGTAGGTATCGTACAGTGGGTTTTTAGAGCTGAAAATTGCTGCCTGCTGCTGCTGAAAGTGACACTGGTGAGAGCAGCGAGAGTGAACCGAAACACCAACAAGTTGCAGTTTGTAAAACCAAAACAATGAGCTGAAAGACACTTAAACGCACTATTTAACGCACACATTAAACGCTAACTGCAAAGTCCGGTGATAATTATCTGTGGGTTCGTCATTATGAGTAAGCCCTTTTACATTACACATACTCATTTCGCTTTAAACAGGTAGATGTTTGCACCTGCTAGGCTCACGGCCTGCCACACCTCCACCGGTGCCTGTCTGGTTAGATGCGGGATCATCAGCCGGGGACTACAAGTCATTAATGTTTCGCCCCTTATCCCGGAACACCTCATAGTGGCGGGGACTGTGACCAGGGATGTCTCCCTGACACCCCTTGCAGCTAACCCTTTCTTTAGGATCTGCTAGCTCCCCAGATCTTGTCACGCTTCCTCAGCCATAACCAGAAGCTGGCCTTCTCTGCCTCTTCTGAAAGCTCCCTCATGTGCTCTTTGCCTCGTAGCCCTAGGACTCGGAGCAGGTGTAATGTTGAGCTCCCCACAAAACCCCTCATTCCAATCTCCACAGGACAGAGTTTCGTGCTACATCCTGCATCCTTGCACTCGACAACCAGGTCTCCATATTTCGCTGCCTCCACCCCTTCCTCCCATGGCACAGTCAGTTTCAACAGCAGCGCTGATTTAATCGCTGACCAGAGCACCATGTCTAGTCACAGTGTGGTGCTGCAGATCTCCCTTGGAAAGTGGAGCTGTTTGCCCAGGTCGACCTCCATTTAATTATTTGTGAATATAATTTATTAATTCATTCAGCCTTTATTATACTCGAGAAATCATTGAGGGGCGGCCCTCATTTACAATGACATCAAGACAAATTACAAAGACAAAACAGAACAACACAGAAAAGAAGCAACACCATTATAAGAAAAAAAGAAAAACACTAAAATGTTCTGAATTAGAAAAATGATTTTATAAATAAATTAGGATAATAAGGAGGCAAATGTAAAGCAATTACAAGTAGAAGTATGCAGGTTTAAAACCAGATTTCTAAATTGTCCAAAAGGCACAAATGAGTTGAAATGAGATTTTAACGACGTGCTGTAATTTGTTCCAGGAGTCAGATGTAGTCAAGTTAAAAGCAGTTTTTCGAAGTTCAGAACAAGCTTGTGTAACATGAAGCAATAGGGAGTCAGCAGATATAAAATTGATAGAAGTAGCCAGCGATGTTACAGTGTATATTGCATATCTGCGAAGGGCTTTATTTTTAAAATGTTGCATACAAGTGGTTAAACATAATTTTCATATTTTATTCTCTCTTTAACAATTCACCAAATCCCTTATTGAACTAGCCCTCCACTGATTTCTGCTTTCCCCTTAGCTTAAGTGTCAGCTACAATACAAAGGTTTTCCTGGTTTGATAGTGTAAGCGATTCACTGGGAAGGTTGAAGAAGAGACAGGAAAGAGAGTATATTTAATGACAGCAAAGTTGCAGGACACTCCAACTGAAACTTCATCAATGAGCACTGACGTGAAAACCGAGAGAAAACCAAAAGGGCCAACTTTATTTTATTACTTGGAGTATCAGTGGAAAGGAGCTGCAAAGTTAAAATGTGGCTGAGTTCTTTATTAACGTTGAGCAGGCTTGCAAAAGCCGACTCGCTTCCACAGAGTTGCATAGCCTTGAAACACAGAAACTAATCCATGATATTGATCAGTTTGTTTCACATCGGCCCCTGTAATCCATCAAGCTAACAGTGTGGGATAGGTCTAATTTATATCATCTGAAAGGTGTAATCAAAGATGAATGAACCCCAGCATGATAGAAATGTGCACTGGGTCAAAATTTCTACCACTGTGAGTAATGGTGGGAGGCGATAAACACAACAGCCGCTGCGGAAAATAGGTAGAACTAAACAGAAGGTTTGTACAGCCCAGCAGAGTGTGCATGTGTGGCACCAACATGGTCTGAATATAAACCATTTTTTATTAGATTTGTGCAATATGATACAAATAAATAAAATAACATGTGATATGCAAACTCTTCTTTTGGATCTCCACAAAATGTTTTAGATACTGATCGAAAACAATTTGACAACAGCAGTTTGATTCACCTGAGGCATGAAAAACAGTGTCCTCAGCCAAACGTATTAAATTACCAGATACAACATGCATGTAATGACTATAGATCTACAGTCATCTTTAGTTTTGATGAATTAGTTATGAGTGTTGCTACAAGCTCAAATTTTAACAACAGCGTTATCCATTGTGCAATAGGGAAGCTCATGTACATGTGACAACGCAGGCTGACCCAGAGGTAAAAGATGGCGGTGACGAGCTTCAAGAGTAGCTGTGGAGAGGGAGAGAGAGTAGCTGTAAATATATGTGTAAATATATATAAATGTTTCCTTTTAAAAAGCCACTTAAGAACTCCAACCCTTTAAATAAGGCCAGGAATAATCTGTTTCCTCCGTTGCGGTAGATCCAGCAGGGATTTGCAGAAACATTCGGCAGTGACACAGATCTACATAATCATTTTAAGTTTCTACCCGCTCCTTCCAATGATTCTCCTGCTGTCACTTTAGATACCGCTAAAACTGATTTGGGCTCCCTAATCTCCCAGTATTTCTTAGACTTTAAAAATCTCTAATATTATAAGGAGATTATTTCATTTATAATTGATTGAGTGCATTTGCCGGAGTGCCACTTCAAAGTTGCTGAATTAAAGATGCATTTAAGAAGCCTGGTGCTGGGCGCTGTGAGTCGCAGGGTGGGGTGGGAGGTTGCGTCGGGGGAGAGGATGGTGGAGGGGGTTTGGGAATAGTGGTGGGGGAAGCTTGTGTCTTCTCGGTGGAGAGAGCGGGGCTGATCCATGGAGATTTCTTAAAATGGGCTCTTGCAAAGTGCCTCGCTCGGAGAAGGCATCGGAGGACACTAGCCAATGGCAGCGGACCAGCCGTGGCGGGAATCTGTGTCTGTGTTGGTTAAGACTCTTCAGTAAAGAGGTGGCTCTTGTTACATTTACTCTCTCAGAGAAACTGCGTCAAGTCCTGTCCATCCTCAGAGTTGCTCTAAGAACACATCAAGAGGATGATTCCCAGGTAAAGTCTGCTCTACCTGTATGAGACTTTACCCAAATATCTTCCTTTCCACTCAAGGGAAACCACACTGGACTGCCAAAAAATGTACGTTTTTTGAAAGCCTTTTTTTCTTAAGCTCTATCTTTGGATATCCAGCACACAGGACCCTAAAATCTCCACAGGCCAGGGCTAAATATGAAGCTCCCTGATTCCACATCTTTCCCCTTCTCCAAACCGAACACAATTCAGGAGGCAGGCTCTCACCTCCTCATTGGCTTACAAATACCTGCAACTCCCATTGGACCACTTTGAGGGTCTTCATTAATGCAGAGAGAGAGATAGAGAGTATTTAAAGAAAATCCCCCCCAGCTCGAAAGAACAGGAAGAAGATATGGCCTATTGGAGAGCTCAGGCCTATTGGAGTGCTTAGTTCTGACTAAATGAATCTTGACAGTGAGGAGGATGCTCTCCTCCTGCCCAGTATTGTACCAGCCGACAATATACCACCCCCCCCCCACATCCCACTGCCTTAGATGCTCTGTCACCCCCCCGCTCCAAACCCCCCATCCACCACCACCACCACCACCACCACCACAGCCCCAACCAGATCATAATCCTCTTAACGCTCTGCCTTATTAACCACTCATCTAAATGACATGAAAGCAACCGGCTGGAGAGAGGGGAGAAAAAAAAGTAAATTATTTCCCCTGGAATAAAGTCCTGGCCCTTTCACCATACAGTACTTTGTATTTCACATTTGATTATGTGACAAGTGTATCTAAGTCTGCTCGGGGCTCAAGAGAAATGTATTTCAGAGCCCATCAGGCACAGCAAATTTAAAAGAGGGTCCAACAGCCCTGTGATTGTACATGCACATACACACTGTCACATTAACACACACACACACACACACACACACACACACACACACACACACACACACACATACACACACAGCTAAATTGAATTCCAATTAAGACGACTCCACAGATGATGAATAAATGGATGATCCATTTGGCTCACTTTTTCAATTGGTTAACCTGATCCCTCTTACCCCAGAGGAATCCACTCATTAGGGTCTATTTTTGAATTAAGGACTCCAGTTTACATTTACCCACATTTGTCCTCACGCCCTTCATCACCACCCGGGCTGTACAACCACAATCTGGTGAACCTTTCTAATACTTGAAACTACCACCTGTAAATTAATTCTTGTTTCAACCATTTGACCCAGTTTTTGCTCCAGAGGTAATAAAGGCTTGTCCCTCTGTGCATTCACAGGCCAAGGCATATGCAGGACTAACAGGGGAAATGACTTGTATTCAGGGAGTTAGTTACACTTACACACACACACACACACACACACACACACACACACACACACACACACACACACACACACACACACACACACACACACACAGTTAGGTCTCTGGCCAAGTGTTAAACAAGTGTGAAGGAGTTAAGATCAATATATCTAAGAATTGGACCTTGTCATACATACATTTATCCAGATTAAATAATAGTCCAAGACATTAAAGCTACACTAATCATTATTTTATCCATTAACAATGGATAGAGTTATGTGAAAGGAGTTAATTATCCTCCCAAAATCTAAAGCGATAGGCTAAATAAAGTTGACAACTTAATTAATTAATAATGGTGTTCATGCTACCTGTATTTTTTTTTTTAATCTACCAACATGTACGTATGTATGTTGTATTATGACAGTAGAAAAAAATAAAAAAAATACCCTGGAGACCAGGGAAGTATCAAAATACAAAACAATTGCATTACAGCCAGAAATAATATTCACTACTGTCTGTACTGTCTTGTCTACTGTCTGACTTTGGTACATGAACAAATCTGGCGACCCCCGAAGCTCCCAAGCGGTCTCTCCAGTATTCTTTGGCATGTGGGCTGCAGTTCAGCATGTACCAAAAGTACAGGCAACTTAAAGCCAGCAGCACTTTGTCTCACTGCCGAAGAGCCAGGTATTTCCCTCAGGAGTTGGTGGAGACCAAAACAGAGTTAAAAGGAGAGTGAATATTGAACAGGTCCCATAACAAGTTCAACATATTAACTAGGGGGATAATATGCCAGTGTTCTATTTACTATTTTTGCTTGTTCCTTAGCCACAAAGTGGCCAAAGAAAATGTATCACTGCAGGTTTTAAGAATCAATTGATATAATTTGTCCAGCACTTGAATACTGGAGTTTAGAGTATAGGAGCTCTCACTTTTCATTAGAGTGATGGCTGACAGGGAGGGTATATCAGCTCAGTATGAAGTAGTTTTCACCTGGCCTTTACAGTAGTTTTGGTGGCATCACCACAAGGCTTTCATTCATCACATCATTTACCACAACATCCTGGTATATTCAGTAAACTCTCTGTTTATCTCGCCTGCTTTAAGATGAGGTGCTAATTCGTAGTTCTTGACACAGACTCAAGAACTCAATACGTCTCTCAGTGATGAGCCACAGAATTGGGTTTTCACCCTGCAAGCTTGAACAAAAACAAAGTTTATTCATTGTGTCTATTGTTCTAGTGGCAGAGGAGCTTGATGTCATAACATTATAAAATCAGATAACTAAAATGGGTTAGAGAAGGCAGTTAAAATTGCACTATTTTAATAAAAAGAAATACATCTCCAAAATCTGCAAAGATTACTGCTTGTTTTAAAGAAAACACCCATTCTCTTTATGGTCCAACAGTTGGCCAAGGTTTTAAATTCCTCATATACTTCCTGTCTCTCTTAAGCCAGTGTGTGGACTGTATTATCATGGCTGTGACAGAATCTCACACCACAACCATAAATGACTCTTCTTCTGGGTCCAAGTCTGGATCACAGAGCTGCCCTCGAATCTGTGCTTAGCCAGAATGAGCATCACATCACCAACGAGCTTTGGCTGCAATAAACTTTATCTTTGTAATTAAGATTAAAGTATTGCAGAGTACAGGCTTCCCCCCCCCCCCACTCAGACCAGAGTAAGAATCAGAGAGAATAAACATGTTTAAATAACATATTGTAGATCAGACATAAACTGGTTTAACAGGCTGTTCTCCTCCGGTTTTCTTTCGATTCTCTGTTGGTATCACTTGGACACTTTTCAGCATGAAATACAGCACTGGTCTGTGTTTGGACCTGCTGAGATAAAACCGAGCTGAAATTTGCCTTTCCTTTTACTCCCCTAAGTGAACACCATACTCCTGTTAGGTTGACTAAAGACACCATGTCCAGGGCTTTGTAAGGTCTGTTTGGTTTCCCCACATCTTGTTTTCTTGTGGCTCCTCAGCACTTTAAGTCCTTTTCAGGGAGTTTATGAGGGCCCGCCTTGTGGAGAGAAAGCCTTGGCTGTGTTTGCTTTGGGAATAGTCTCCTGACAGGGTGCTAAAGAAGCATGTCAGAGCACGGGTCCCAAAGTGTTTGGGTAAAGAGAGCCGCTACCTCTTGCCACTGAGGAATCCGCCCTTCTTCAGTAATCTGTCACACCTCCTTCCAAATAAAATGGCTCAGAGATTTTCACACGAGTCTGTCAGGGTTAATATTTACCCCTGCCCTCTGGTCAAGAGGGAGGGAGAGAGAGAGAGAGAGGCAGACAGACAGACAGAGGGAGGGAGAAAGTGGGTGAGTTTGGTTTTTGAAGCAAGGAGTCATCTTGCGTGTCTTTACAGCAGGACCTGACAAGGTGATAAAATACTGACACATTTAATCAGACATTTTTCCTTAGAAAGGTCTGATGGGTAATTTGTTTTTAGAGATTTTTTTAGAGAAATTATTGAAGTATAAAACTTTAAAGCAGCAGTTACACATTTTGGGAAAAATGCTTTATTGCATTTTTGCCAAGAGTTTGATGAGAAGATTGATATGACTCTCGAGACAGAAAAGCAAGGGTAAAAAGCCTAGCTCTGGCTAAAAGTAACACATTAGCACCTCTAAAACTCACAAATTAACACGTTATATCTCATTTGGCAAATCTGTACAAAAACCGGATTGTAAACAGGACAAGTTGTGGACTATTTCTTCACCAGGCGCTGCAGAGTCTCCACTGGTTGCATGTCATAGTGATCTTTAGAGGTGCAGGTATGCAGATTTTGTTACATTCAGACAGACCCAGGCTTGCTGTTTGTCTGAACTGTCTCCTGGCTCTAATGGACAGATATATATGTGGTACTAATCTAATCATCAAACTCAAACTCCAAAGTCCATTTCCCAGAATGTCAAACTATTCCTTTAACAGGTTCCAACAAATGAATTGGCAGCCTATTATTCTTTTCAAGAGAATAGAGCTATCTTTTTCATAAACATGAGCATAAAATTCCCTTCTATCAGTTTCTGTGTCTGTCACAGCCTGTCAAACACGTGTGGCGGTGGGTGAATTGGTGGAGTCGTTGCAGGAGAGTACAGGAGGAAAGAGCAAGTGGGGCGGATGGGAGGAGGCGTGGGGATTTAGCGTGGCCTGTCGGAGGGCTAATTCCTGTGCTGGCGTTGGAGCTCCTCAGCTCCGCCGTGGCTCAGATATTCAGATTTGGGCTGGGCTGCCATGTGGGCTCGAAGATACTCTGCAGCCGGCTCCTCCCCCGCTCTATTCAGGGCCTGCGAGGAGCCTTGGGATGGCGTTAAAAAAGGAGATTAAGTTTCCTCCAGAGAGCAAAGCTCCTTAAGTGGGTATCTTTGTGCCTCTCAGCCGCCTGGTCAGTGAGGGATGCGCGAGGGGGGCCTCGCCATGAACCCTACTGAAACTGGGGGGCGGGGTGACACATAAGAGGTGGGGGCAAGGAACGCAGGGAGGCTGACCTGACTCCTACCCGATGACTGGCTTCACCCTGACCCTGGTTACCAGCTCAAATGTCGATATCAAATCACATTCACTGCTTTGGGTGCTGTAGCAGAAAGAATCCCCCCGATAAAGGATGGAAATGGATGATATATCACCTGAGAGGATTTTAGTTTTGTTTGTCTGTATTCGGCTATCATATAATGTCATTTTAGAGTATGTCTCAGGGGTTTTGTGAGCATGACCACGCATATGTGCTTTTGAGTGTGTGAGGGAGATACAGTGTGTCTGTATACAAGGACAAGTCTCATTCACAGAGCTTAAATTTGGGCTCCAAATGTAGCCAATGGCAGAAGTAATGCTTAAACATACAACGTGATTATAAACACACAAACACAGACCAAGCTAAATGTACATAGATATTTAGACATTAGAAACTCTTTTGTGGAGGATTAAACTTCTGAAAAATGGTCTGAATAGCATCAATCAGTGGTTTGGATTAGGTCAAACGCACCCAAGCATCTATTACACTTCTGATATTAGATCATTAAGTGGCCATTCAAAAGGCAGACTTATAAGTATTGCATATTCGGAGCTATGAAGTAAAGTTAAAATCTACCCTTCAAAAGGCTTTGATTCCTTCCTTTGAATCAAAAAGGGCTGGAGTGCCAAAGCACAGGTGAAAAAAAACCCTTACACATTCCTTTATTTGATTAGCAATACTGATGACAGGGTTGAATGAGAGGGGGGAAAATCGAATGACTTCTTCAGCTTTGTAGCAGGGCTGAAAAAGCCTTATCTGCTTTATTCAGCAGTGGTCTCTCCTGGGAAGCGAGGATCACAGTGCTGAGGGACTGTCAGGTCCTGCCAATAGCCGTAATGGGCCCTAATTCCACATTAATGCAGTCTAAATGAAGTGTCACAGGAAGATTGATCTGTTGAGGGTGTTGCCTTGATGGAGATTGTTCTACTGAGTGGGCGCCTCAGTGGACACCTGGTTACCCTCTGCAACGCCCCAGGGGCCTCATCTGAAGCCTGCAGAGCAACCTGTCATATGTCTGAGTGCATGTTCAAAAATTCTTAAATATATTTAAAGAAAACGGTAACTGAGTCAAAGTAAGAGTGTAATTTTCTATGATTCCTGTGAATAAATGCTAGCAGGTAGAGGGATGAAGCCGTTCCGTCTCTAATGTTTTGAAGATTGTCTTAATATTCGCTAGGCTCCTTTTGATGAAGGTACATTTTTCATCGTGTTCTGTTGTCTGACAGGTGCATAGGCCGGATAATGCTGCCAGTGGGAGACTTTGCAGGGAGCTTAAATACAACCAGTCCTCCTACTGTACATATCTAAAACCCCATTTTACTCCTTTCCATTAGTAATTCTTGTCCACAGAAATGGATTTTTACTCACTGTCAAGTTTAAACTGCTACTTTTCCTGTATGTAGAGTATTAGGCTAATCATGCAGTAATTCTAGTTTCTGTATGCTTGTCAAATATACAGTATATACAGCTGGACAGCCACTTGTGACAAGATCGTTCAAGACCCAAGTCAGGTCAAATGATGGAGCGTCTTTTAATTTGTCATTTAGGCAGTGACAATTTGGAATATTAATTTCTAATATAGGCCTACTATATATTGAGTATTTTATGATGATACATTAATAAACTTTGTATTCTGAAAAAGTGTATCACATTGAAAGACTTGTAAAAGTATTTTGTTAAACAATGTAATGATACCTTAACAAATTTTCCAAATAAGTCAATCATCATTTACTCACTTATTTACTTAAGTAAAGTTATATTACATTATGGTATATTGCATAATAAAGTATAGACAGGTATAGGCATTATAAAGTTTGGTCCTTGTTTTTGTTTGTTTTTTTATAAGGAAGGGGGGTTGGGGGTCCTTCTCTGGATCCAAGATTGTCCGAATTGAAATTGTGATTTTGGGCTACACAAATAAAATCAACTTTATAAAATATAGAGGCCCTCGGCGTACAAATTGGACAAAATTAGTCACACTCTGGCAAAGTGCAAATTATTTTACTTGACTTTTTATTTTATTTGTTGTCATATGTGTGGGAGATTCAAATTTTCACTTGACTCTAATGATTTAAAGTGTGACTCTAAATAAGGCCTATGGGCCCTTCAAGGTTCCATTTGATGTTTAAATCACATTCATGCAATCGTAACATTTAGCCATGAGGCTCACAGTACTGGACACACTTCACTTTCTCCACATCAAACGTCTTCCACACTTAATTGGAACTCCATAAATTATATTTCATTTAGTTATGGTTGCGGAGGGGTGTTGCAATGAGTGTGTCAAGCTGCCGAGTGTGTATGACTGCACATGAGCAACATATGCATACTTTATGTGTGCACCTTCGACATAAGAAGCAGCAGGGCCCTGGATGAGCTTCCTAGGTGACCCAGAAGACTACAGCAAGTGTGTCAATGTCAGTTTGATTAACTCTAATACCGGGGCTTTTGGCACATGTGGTCAGGTTAATGAAACTCAGTGAGAAGGCACTTTTTCCTGGTTCCCTCCCTGCCAGGAAGCTGCGGGTGATGGGATGAGGTTCAGCAACTCGCTCCCTCTCTCCCTCAGCGGCCCCCCCTCTCCACCAACGGGACAGTCTGATACCCTCTTTAGGCACCGAAGCTGTTGAGATGTATTACTCATCCACATCGCTCCTTCTTAATCACATACCAGTCAATTTATATTCAACTGATGAGATAATCAGTTTGGATTTCTTTACTAATGGAAATGTATAAATAAAGTTTTGAAAATGCTCTTCCTGGTGATTAATGAAATCTAATGAAAGCATGCAACAAAAACAGATTTTTTTTTGTATAAAACCTCTGAATGGGTTGGATCCTGGAAACTTCCAGTAATAAAATCCAACCAATGAAAAGCTTTCTTTAAACACACAGAATTTAGTTAAGGTTTTCTCCAGGATTGCCAAGGTTATCATGACACCAGCTCTTCAAAACCTCTCTTTCTTCGCTGACACAGAAGTAGGGCACACCGGAGAATGAGCAACACAATTGGGAGGCATCCTGTCGCTTTAAGAGGGGGACCCATCTAATCTCTCCCTATCCACTCAGGCCCTGGATTTATAAATTTCCTGCAATCTCGATTCCTAAAGCCGTCTTGATTTTGAGAGTGTGTGTGTCTGCCTGTGAGAGAGGAAGTGTAGGACTGGCAAGAGGTACTATTGGGGGGTTGTGGTTTGTTTGTGCTGTCCTTTAGAAAAAGAGCTTACGAGTTCAGCAGAAGAAACGCGGGGAGCTAATGTGAAGATTTAGGACTTTCTCCGAGGCTTGGCCTCGTCTAAGCTCTGTTTGCTTGAGCCGTTTGTGGGGTCCTGCTCACACTAAACCCAGATTAATATTCCCCCCATATCCAACCAGCCCAGACACCGACTCCCGGCCTTGCTGTCCTCCACCCCCCCCCCCCTTCCCTGCCTTTTCTGGCCGTGATCGTCTCCATTCCCTAATCCAAGTCCGCTGCCTCTCATCTCGCTCTTTATCTCGTCTAAGTAAGCACCTTTCTCATGGCTTCTTTCCATGAGGGGAAAGCAGCAGGAGGAGCGTAAATATGTTTTCCCTGAGCCCTCCTCATTGCTCACTGACCTCTGTGAGGTGTTATTATCAGAGTGACTGCTAAGCCCTGAGATTGCTTTTAGCCAGGTTCAGCAGGGGAGAGTAAGGCTGGCTTTAATGGCTCTGTATTGGTTTACATGCCACCCAATGAACACATAAAGGATGGGTATTAGGTAAATATCAACCATTAACACACTAATATACCCAAATAAATAAGAGATAGACTTTTTGTTCTAAAGAAATATATTTGACTTGTCATTTGTTTTACTTTTCGTTCGAGGCCATGCTAGTTAATATCTTCTTCAACATTTTGCATATTCATCAACAAATCTACTTTTTGAGTGTAAATTAACAAACTAATCCAAACCACTTTCTGCCACATCTCTTGTCTAAAGTAACTCCAGTGATTTCTAAACAATCTTATTTACTCCAATGTAATTGCCACAATAAATTAATTTTCATACACGTGACAATAGTATGTGATCCGTTAGAGCAACACTAAGTATCAGCTTCAGAATTGGCCGTAAATATTAAATCAAGGCCTTTCCCCACACTCATCACAAAACATGCACAAGTTAAATTTATTGCAGTATTTTGGGAATTTATATTGGATTGCATTGCACTGTTGGGTGTTCCTGTTATTTTGCCCACGTACATTGTTCCCTGTGCATCTCCTTATTGAATAAACACATTTGAAAATGAGCTGAGATTGATTTTTAAAAGATACTTTTGCACTTAAAAGCATTCAAACGCTATATTACTTTATATTGATTAACTGTGAGAACAGCAGAAATGCATCACAAGCAGTGGGCCAATAGCAACAGTAAGATCATCACTGCTGCACTGCTGCACTTCCCCACTGCTGGTTTCCCAGACTCCCTTACAAGATTGTCACCGAAAGCCTCTTCTTCATTCTTTTTTGTTGTTCCTCCCTTTCTTGTTCCTTTTCTACCATCTGGATCAAGGCTGAGAGAAGAATAACAAATGCATTTTGAGCCGAGAGAAAAGGAGGATGAATTTGGCGTGCTAAACAGGCAGGCTAAACCCATTACCTAAGTGTTCTTTATCTTCCCATATGCTTTTGTTGTTTAATCAGCTTTGTATCTCTCCAAATCCTGGATTGAGATAACAAACAAATGGATGAGCTCAATGTGCAGAGTAAGAAAGCCTTTTGGCTGGCACCTTAAATGCCAAAGACTATCCTGGTGCTGCACAGTGGTCAGAGCAGAACATACAACTGGGTCAGATTCTTTGATTTTTGGACCAGGCCAACATCCAGTTCTCCCTAAAATTACCTCCTCTCCTCCCCCCTGTTGTAAGGGAATGGACCCAGAGAGAGAGGGAAAGGGGGGAGCAAAGCTGGAGCTCACAGATTTGCAATCTTCAGCCACAATTTCTCTCTGCTTCTTCTACATAATAAAAGGAGGATTCTAGATTATCTCTGGCACTCAAAGCGAGGGAGAGTTGAAGACTCACTGCATACAGAAAGGACTTTACTGCCAATGTGGTTGTACAATAGCCACAATTGTTATCAGATTTACTTTTGGGCTGCTAAAAATATGGTTTGTGTCTGTGGCTGCTATAAATACTGACCCCGAAGACCTAAAGGTTACTGTGAACTTTTTGAGAAATACTCAAGGGGGAAAAAAACAGCCAAAATGTTTAAATTATGCACATATCAGCCTAAAGTGTGTGTCTCCCTGCGATTGATCTAAAGTGATGTGGTGTTAATTGGCTTTGTTTACATCTTTTCATATTTTCAGTACATTTTGTGGTAAGGAACAATGTTATTTTAAAGTGAGGCTTTTATGACACATCATCACATTCACTTCATCTGTCATAATTGTCATAACCAACCTCCCTCCGCGGAATTTCGGCCTTACATACTACTCGCTAAACCTGCTCGCTAAGAGCTGCTGCTCTCCCCGCTACGTTCTACAAACACGCTGAAGGACGCCTTTTTCGTTGCTTCAGACATTGACAGCCACTGTCCAAACGTCTGTATTTTACGAGTTCGGAGTGAGAACGGGTTGACCTGCAATAACTCTTTTTTTTTTTTGGGAAACCAGCAGTAAACAGAACACTGACATACAGGATCATGCACATTTTAAGATGACATGATGACATTTATACAGCTTTTAGAAACGGAGCAACATTAGCATTTGTTTCGAGTCTTGCTTCTGGCTACATTCACTCTACTTTTAAATGAGTTTACTATGTATTTGAACTTAGGATTTGTTTGAACTATCTGTCACTTTAGCTGCTAAATCCACTATGTTCTTGTCTGTCTGCTGCTACAGTGGGGTTTTAGAGCTTTTTTACTCAAAACAGCTGCCTGCTGTGGCTGAAAACAGAGTGAACAAAAACAGTAGAGCTGAGGCCAGAAAACTAAAACAATGAGCTGAAAAATGATAAAGTGCTCTGTATAGCTGAGAGGAACTGCATTATTCTCTGTGGGTGAATTATTTCTGTTTTGACATTTACCTTTTTTAATCCCTTTGCATTATATAAAGTCAAGTCAAGACAAACAAAATAATGGTGCAGCAAGTACACACAAATGTGTTTGTGGAATTACTTGTTTCTATCCGGGACAAGTTCGACTTATCTCATAAGTATACAGTCATCTTCAGGATTCAACATGCTGTTGATAACCAGCACGGAAAATATTGCATCACTTGTCAACGTGTTGAAGGGCTCAGAAGTTCCTCTAAATGACACAAAAACTCATCTTTGACAGAAAAACATACGCACAGAAACAATTCTGATCAGACCAGAGAAAGTGATGATAAGAGTGGGTGCAGGCGACCTGAATGTGCATCTCACAGTTGAATTCCCTCAGGGTAGAGGGGCTCATCGCCCCTTCTTGTTCCCCCCATCAGCTATACACACACTGACACACACAAATACACACGGTCTGGGAATGCTGGGGAAAATAGCCCTCATTTATTATTGCCACACTCTCTCGTCTCGTCCCCTTGGTTCAGCGGGTGCGGCGCCAAAGCACGTCTTCCACCGCCAATGTCACACAATTACCTCTTAACTGCTCAAACAAATAGAGCGACCCAGAGAGTGACATCAAATCAAAACTGTCACAGGTGATTGAGCCTAGTCATCAAGGCAGCCCGCCCGCTACCTGTCAGGAGAGTGAGGGAATGAAAGGAAGAGGGAGAGAAGAGGGAGAATGTGATAGCAGCTTTATAATAGACCCCTAATAATGTATAAACACCCCCTCTTTCTTTTTTGCTCCACTCATATTAAAGTTGGGCACAGAGTGCATGATGCCCTCCTTTTCAGCTGCTCCGCTCCCTCTCGGGACTCAGGATGGAGAGAAATGGCTGTGAATGGAGTAATGATAGGGAAAATGATAGAGGGGAGATTGAAATTTCCATCCTCTCTGAACCATACCAGCTCTGCTCCTGAAAAGACATTGGCTGCTAATGGGGTTAGATCACACGCATGAGAGTTTGAGAACTGAGTGATGTTAGCTGGTGATACTCCAGACACAGATTGTAAAAAAAAAAATAAGAAAACTCCCTTAAGGTTTGGGCATAGAGTGATAGTCCCCAGACCCCAGATTCCAGCAAACAGTTTGGGCTTCACTCTGCACAGGAAATCACAGAAGAATCCAGACAGTGACTGATGGTTCTCGTGTAGCCGTGATACAGAGGACGCAGAGAGGCGAATGGTGCATCAGAGACAGACAGATAATAAAAACAGAGAAATAAAGAGCGTGAGCAAGGGGTTGAGCAAGAGCAAGCCAAGGGGACATTAGGGACATGATGATGTTGTCAGTGTCTGATGTAAATTGGAGAACGACACAGTCAACAGACACGGCTGGCTGCTCGCCGCGGCAACACGCCGGGGCCGTGACACTGACAAATGGAATATTTCGAAGGACTTAATCAGAGGAAATGGGGTTTGGTCTGCAGGTGACACGAGTCCCGCTCCACTGCTCACAAAAAGAAAACTGATTGCCTGCCTTGAAACCCCCTCCATCTCTCTATTTCTCTGTGTGTCTGTCTGCTGCCTATCTGTTTCCCTGTCCTCACTCGCCTCAGTCACTCCAATACAAGTGGGGGGGGGGTTCACGAGCATGTATGAGCATGTAGTTCAATTAGATTCAATCAGAGATAGCCTGTGAAAGCTGTGCCAAAAAAGCCGATGGAGAACTACAATATACAGTAGACTGTGTAGTTCTGTTTAGTTTGTTCTGTAGACTGTATTAGAAGAAGGAAAGCATCTCTGTGAGGCTATACTTGGTGCTCTGAGCTAAATGCCAATGTCAACAGGTTCACAATGGCAATGCCAACAGCAATGTTTATGATGTTCACCATCTTAGTTTAACGTGTTAGCAACATTTTCTTAATAGCACTAAACACAAAGTACAGCTAAAGCTGATGCGAATGCCTTTAGTTCTGCAGGTATTCCATCATAAACCAACATATTGGTCAAATAAAGTTTTTGACCTGATGATGGTGCTAGATGGAAAAAATGAAGGGATGATTAAAATGATCCTGAGGGGGAAATTAATGTGTGTTCCGAATTGCATGGCAATCCATCCAACAGTTGTAGAGATATTTCACTCACAACCACAAATGTGAACCTCATGTTGGCGCTAGAGGAAAAGTCAGGGGATCATCAAAGTCACTAGGCTTCATCCTCTGGGGACCATTAATGTAAAAAGATTTATGATGATTCATCCAAAAATATTTCAGTCCGGAGCAAAGACAACCATCCCCAGAGACATGCCTCTAGCATGGCTAAAACTGACATGTGCATTAGTATTAAAAATTCAACACAAAGCCACATATATTGTTGTAAACTGACATGTACTTTGCGAATACAATGCTAACAAAGTCATAAAGCATGCAGAATAACATTGTGTCCCGGGCACGGTTTGCTGGTCTCACTGCGCATCAGGTTACCACACAGAGGCAGATCAACAGTGATAGATCTCCCTGCTTCCAACCTGAGGAGAGGTGGAGGCATCCTGGCCGACGCAGGGGAAGGACAGCAAGAGGGGGAGAACTACATTAGCAACAACGGCTGAGGAGAGAGAGAGAACACCTCTAGGAAGAAAGTTACGTTTATTTCACTTTCTGCAGGCTACTTAATGGTCTAACTAAGATGAGAACAAAGTCCTGAAGATTTTACAGTTCTGGGACAACATGCCAAGCAAGACTCCCCTGCTGGTAATTAGCCTTGGTCAAAACCGCCACCTGGAAAGTAGCAGCAAAACCCAGAAAAACTGAAATCCATCTCCTAACTCCTTTGTTTCCAGGACCGGGCATGGCAGTGCCACCAGAAGCTGCATGCGTCTATGAGATTGGTGATTTGGTGCCTCAAGTCCAGTAGCCCCACGCCAGGCATGAATCATGGCAAGGGGCTGCTGCCCTGTCACAGCGGCTACAGATCAATGATAATTACCACCTTGACATGAGTACGCTTATTACTGAACAGGATCAGGGACAGGGGCCCGAGCTGTGGTGGCCGTAGGGCCCAATCGATAGTCCAGGAATAATGGCTCTCTGGGGCCCAAGATTGGACTTTGCCACTAAACAAGCCATTACAGCCACACGCATGACAGCTTAGGTCTAGATATGCGTCCTAACTCTCCTTCTCCTGGAGGCCTCTCTCTTAGAGCCTGCCTCACTATGGCTCCCACATGCCTCAGTATTCAATCTTGTCATGGACTGTTATGGGCAGGCAAGACACATGCCTCTGGCTTTGAGACGTGTTAACCAGAAGTGAGTGATTGGGGAAGCATGCCGCTACAATACAATGTGCTCCCGTGCAACACGCCGGTAAAAGGGGCCTTGCAATGTGACCTGATGATTGCCACTGAGTATAGAGATCAAACACAGCTGCAGCGGTGTGTGTGTGTACACAGGAACACATATAAATATATATATATATATATATATATATATATATATATATATATATATATATATATATATATATATATATACGCACACAAACAAAACACAAAAGCAAGCACATCAATGCGTCTAAGCGATGCTGATCCGTCTATGGCAGCCCTCATCTTCTTTTCTCTTTGATTTTTACCATTTCCCTCCTCCAGATCCCTTGTTTTTTTCCCTCTCCTTTTTTAATCCGGTCATACCTGTAATCGGGCTCTGCGACAGGAAACTTCAGAGAATCAATTAGTCCTCGCCTCATCCGGGAGCCAAGACGATTCCTCTCGACTTGAGCCGCAAACTCCTTCTATCAGGAGTCATTCTGCCTGCCTAACACCCAGACTCCTCTCTCCTGAGCCCGGATAGGTTTGACTCTAAGCTTCTAAAACGTTGACAACCCAAAGCGCCTTTCTCTCGGCGAGCCCTAACCGCCTGCCTCACCCGGCCCCTTCTCCTCTTTCTAACCATCGTTGCTGCTAAATAAAGCAGGATTTGTTTTTCTTCCACGGCAGAACTGTGATAATGATGCTGCGTTACCGCATTTCATCCACTATTTAATAAACAGTCCCTTTGAAAAGAATTCAAAATTCATCTTAACGCTAAAGCTCGATAAGAGTGGATATGAGAGGAGAGGCTGGTGACTCCGGGCCTTCCTTTGTCCCGGGGGAAGTTAGCCACTGAAGAGGCAGCATTGTGCACAGAGTTGTTTTTAAATGCCGCCACATGGCACAAAAGGAAATGCAAACCTGGGACTCTTCTGCTGGCTACAGGAGGCCCTCGAGTGGAGTCTGGAACAAACAGAACATTGAGGGGTCAGATTTAATCCCCCCGCCCCTGCCTTTTGTATTCAGATTAAAGACTAAGGAGGATTTGCAGGAGCCTGGAGTCTCTTGTTAAAAGACTGTGTTCTCCACTTAACCTGCAATTTACCTGTCACTTAAGCCCGCTGCAGCGATCATCCACACCTCTGGTAGTGAAAGGGGCTGTTATTTTTTTTCTGTTTTTTTAACAACTCTGAAGAAAGGCTTTATGTTCACTTGAGCATAATGAATTCCCTGACAGATGCTGATTAAAGCAGCAGCGGTCTGTGAAAGATACTTAACACTTTGGAAATAAACAGGAGTGAGATTGCCACTAGTACACACACACTCACACACACACACACACACACACACACACACACACACACACACACACACACACACACACACACACACACACAAGTCTATTTCTAATAAACCAGAAATCACTGCTTGACCAGTCAGACTGTTCTGATGAGGTTGAACTCGGTGTGTATTCTCTAGAGTGCCGTGAAAGAGATGCCTGCAGGACACAGAGCCGAAACACATTGTGAAGCTTCTTGACTTGATTTGTATTGCCAACCCTCCTCATCTGCTCTACTGAAAAATCCTGCCATGGAAACCTGACCTTTTTTTTCCCTCCGTAACCCTCTCACAGAGGCCAAGCGTGATTCATCTCCACCAAACCCCAAGTCAGGGGAATGAATGAAACTGCCGCCATCATTCTACCCCACCTCATCCATTTCATCCTCTCCTGTGAGTTGTCTTGGCCTCCGCTGGACCGCCATAACGGCCCTCTAAATCTTCCTCCTGAACAGAACTCGCTAGGTCCATGGCGGCAGTAAAGCGGACCATTCGTTTTCAAAGCACAGCCAAAAGGAGTAATGGGAGTGATGTTGAGACATTATCAGTCACTCACAGGCTGCCAAAGTGAGCTGCCCCCTTCTTTAAAAAAAAAAAAAAAAAAAAAATCATGTGCCCACCAAACAACCGCACAGCTCTTGATGGAGCTTTACACAAGTCTTTGATACGTCCCTTAATCTCCACTAAACTATCCCACTGGTTTTAACACCCTTACGCATTAGCCTATGTCTTATAACTTAAGAGTTTATCGTTACGCGCTAAATTTAGACGCCCTTTCTTAAGACTCACGGCATCTTGGAAGCTGTGTGCATACAGCATGCAAAATTATAAACCTTTCCGAAACGTTCATTGTTTTAGGACTCAGTACCTTCTGTGATTGAGCCATAACAGATTAAAACAGTTTGGAGACACTATCATCTGGATGGAGGAGATAATTTTTCCACTTGGTTTGTGTGAACATTTGAGTCAAAAGAACGCAAAACTCTTTCAGTAAGCCCAACGTGAAGGGCAGGACCAAAAACAGAAGTCCCTCATCTGCTGAAACCCTTGTCTCGATTTCTTTGTGTTAAAGAAGATCGCTGTCTGGTCTTCTTTATTTTTTAGAACATTTCCCATCCTCTTTTCTACATGTCCTCTTCTTTTCCTCACCCAACCTCCCCCCCTCTCCCTCAACCGAGCCTGTTCTCTCTGGTGCCCGTGAGAGTTTCCGTCTATATTGTGTAGGAGCCCACCTGTCCACCTGCACATCAAACCCATCCCCGGTGGGCTTCTGTGTTAAATTCCAAAGTTAAAACCCATTACTGAGCTATCAGCCCACTCATAATGCTGTCTAACAACCTCATTTCCCTAAGTGTTAGCCCTGTCAGTCACCAGAGGCCCTGTCAGCTCGGCCGCCCATGTCCGAGGGTCCTGGCTGCTCTGAGGCATCACCGCCACTGCGCGCACCTCGTCTCAGCCCGTCCTCATCAAAAACAGGATAGAACGCTCAATCTCTGGAAACATGTCAAGGCAAAGTGATTGGGGACACAGGGGAAAAGAGACTTTGGAATGAAAGTGCCGGGTATTTCATTTACCATATCCACTCTATTAGTCAGAGTGGCACAGTCAATCAGGGGCCCATTTTGATTCGAGGGGAGTCAGAGGAGAGAGAATTGGGACACGGCAAAATGGCTGACGGTCACGGCGTGGCTATTCCAGCTCAGCCCAAATCAGTTTGAGGAGTTGGTGTGTATAAAATGGATTATTACCATTCAGATCCAAAACGTCACTGCCTGTCCTTGTTAACCGAGGAGGTGGCACTGAGCATGTGCAGGGAGGAAAGTGTCGAGAGGGGACGAGAGGGTCGAAGCAAAAAGTGTGTGTTTGTGCATGTGCTCACTGTCTCCTCCCCAGGTCTCCCAGCGTACCTTTCTGTGAAATAATTTGGTAAATATGGAAAGGGGCCCCTAGGCCACACAGGCCCGGCCCCTCTTTAGGAGTGGATAATTGACTCCTTTTCCTCCTTGATAATTCATTGCTTGCATATGCCAGCTAATACATCAGCTGAAAACTGCCATGGCCCTCATCTCCCTTGACACACACACACACACACACACACACACACACACACACACACACACACACACCACCCAGAGGAATGAGCGACTGTGGAGAGCATAAAAAATGGGGATGACAAATGGGAGCACTTCTAGATCTATGAATGAATTATGTCTTCTAAATACCTTGAGCAGAGGCAACTGTCAGCTGGCGTCTATACTAATCTGGGACAAAATATGACCAGCTCCACATTAAAAAAAGGAGGGAGCAGGGCTGCTAGAGAATGAGGCGAGAAATGAATGAGCATTCAGGCCATTAAAACGTGGTGTCTGATTCAGCTTTGGTGGACATTTGCACATTTATCACGAGATGGAAATATCCTCCCCTTTTTGTCATTTTAATACGGCCCCTTCCATTGAAATAGATTAGGATTATTCCAACAGGACAGAGATGTCATTTGTTTTACAATAGCCGAGTCAGCACTCACAACAGTCATTAGGAATTAGATCAAGCAGGCTGCTGTTTGGAGGGACGCTTTGCAAACTGAAAAGAAGGATAAAATTAATGGCACTTCACTATAAGAGGTGGGATGTTAAACGCCTGTTCTACCCGACAACAGAGGTGGGACGGAAAGACAAATGGTTTATACAAGACGCGGGGGCAAACCGTATACGAGCCTGGCCTGTGTATAGGAAGTTCAGCGTGCATGAAACACATGGGGTCACTCACCTGGTGATGATTATGTTAACAGAGGAGGTCAAAGACATTGCAACCTTGCTATTGTTCTATCTTGTGAATATCTGGGAATGTAGTGTATTACCTGTGGGAAATGTATTTTTCAGGCGGCGGTTCGGAGACGACCTGGCTGTGGTTCAGGGCCGCAGGAGGATCACTGCATCGCTCTCTGAAACGCAGTGAGCTGCAGGCAGGAGACGGCACCAAGGACGGTGCAGTTAGAGGCCGTGGTGCGTTCAAGGTCCAGACACTTTGGAGGTGGAAAAGTGTAAATTTAAAACAACTAATCCAGCCAACCAGAAATAAGGAAATAAGAAAAACGTACACTTCTTTAAAGAGTCACTTACAGGAACATGAATTTTAAGGAACTTGATGATACAGCCGTTAACTTCTTTACCAGTTGGAAGAAGAAAAAATGAGATTGTGCTCAGTAGTGGTGAGTATTTAATTCCATAATAGATCTTTTTTTAATGGAATGTTCCTATTAAGACTTGTACCAGGCATGTTTTAAGACACATAAAACCCTTTTATATGTTTTCCCCAAAAAAGTGAATTCCCTTAGTAATTCAATTGTTTTGTTAATTAGCAGATTTAAATTACATACAGTTCTTCTCACTCATTCAAGAATCCATTTCCAAAGTAAAACTACTGGATGTCTACTCACTGGTAAGTCCATTCTCACTGCAGGTTTCAAATTTCAACAAATCCAACTATTGTGATGTCAAAAAAATCATCTCATACATAGAAGTTTTAAACTCAGCACAAAGACACTTTCCTCCTTCAGCAGATGAATTAGACAACAGCCCTCTGCTGCTCATACTTCTCTCAACCAAACATGTGAAGTGACAATAAGCACATTTCTGAGTGAAGGGGGACTTTAAATCTGCACTTTCTATGAGGGATTCTCCACTCAGTTGTTAGTTTAGAAGTGCACCCAACTGTCTAATACAACAGCGCTGTAATAACACTGAGCGGTGTCTCTAATTTGTCCATCTCATTTAAATATCAATCAGGGTGGGCTCAACATTAGAAGAGAGTAACGTAACGCCTAATGTAAACGTTGGACTGGTATTGCTTCCTGATTAAATATGATTCAATATAATATCAAAGCCAAAGACTAAAATCAAAACAAACCCAGCAAAGATTCTCACCTCGAAATGAATACGACATTCCTCACCTGGCGTGGAAACACTGTGTGAATGGCGATGCTGCCCTCTAGTGGCAGAACTCAGTACTGGAGACAGTGAAATACATGAACATCTATCCTGTTGTTTCATTTATTTTTTTTATTTTTTTTGGTGGAACACTTGAAGAACACTTGAACATGACATATAATGCAACTTTAACCTTAATAAAATTATCATGATTGTTTAATGAATGCAGACTCAAAATGAGAGGAAACAAGAGATGTGTCATGTGACATTTCTTACAGTAACTGACATCCTGTTGTCTAAATTCCTTTGAAGCACCAGGCTACAGGATGATGCTATCTGCTTTAGTACTTTAAAGGGAGTTCTTCGTTAGTATAAGTTTTGCACTTCATGTGCACTAATAGGACCTACTAGCTTCTCTCCAAAAGGTGGAGTCAAACGACTTGATGTAGATGTATCTCTGTCAAAGGAGCTGACCTCTTTTTTAAATTGTTTTTATACAAATAAGCTCCGACGAATAATCATTTACTGAGCTGTTGCATTTGATTCCAGTTCATTGTACGCTCACTGAGCACGCTCCTCGTTCTAATGGGAGCTATTTGCATAAAAGTAATAGCCTCAGCCATTTGTGAACCATTCAGCTCTCACTGACAATTATGTGATTATGAGCCTTCAGCCTAACTATTATTATTATATTCATAAATCATTATTTTAACGAGTGGGGTGAAATAAAATAAAGATTGCCTAGTTGATTACGGCTATTTTATGCATTTGTCAATTATCAAAGACAGTAATATTTGTGGACTCGTGATAATCACTCTGAAGAACAACAGAGAGCAAGATGCTAGTGAGGCTCCGCAGTGGTGAAATAGATCCAAGGATAATCTTTACAGGAAACATGAACACACACAATACTTTTATTCAAACATAAAAACATTTGCTCTGCCATCGCTGCAGCAACATCACTTTCTTACTGTTTCGGTCAAATGATTGCCACTACATATTCTTTAGACCATCTGACTGACTCAGTGAAAAACTGTCAACTCCTTGACTGTGTTGTCATGTAGTCAATGCTTAATCTGGTGAAATATGGTAGAATAACCCACATTCTTGTCAGCAATGGCTTCTGGTATGTTTTCTAGTTGTGTTGTGCTAGCCCTTTGGTGATCCAGGACCAGAAACCCTCAGTGTGGTTATTGTCACAGCATTGTGTTTGTTGGTGTTCAACGTTTTATAGGCCAAGAACCCCTTAGCTGTAAATAAACAGAGCAGGGACCCCTTACTATATAATTTATATTGTATAAAATTGAGTTGCATATTAAACTGGGCCTATAATAAAGTGTATGGCGGCCTAAAGCCTTTACAAATACCTTTTTATGGTGCATACAATGCTAAGCTCTTGAAATAAAAATTGTCGGCATATTCATATATTTCAACATTATGTTTTAATGTTAAAATGTGGCACAGTGAATCCTTAAGCTTAACTCAGTGGATGGCTACCTTATGGTTACCTTAGCTATAGGCCAGTAAGCCTATCATCAATGTTGTGTACATCGTGTGTTTTTATCTTTACTAATAATATGTTGGATCCATGTTGATTTTCAGACATATCAATATATATATATATATATATATATATATATATATATATATATATATATATATATATATATATATATTGAAACCATTAAACAATAATTTGGCGGACCCCTTACAGCAACTCTGAGGACCCCCCATGGGTCCCGGACCCCCTGTTGAAGATCTCTGCCACAGAGAGTCTCAAGTACTGAGGACAGGCCAGGACACTGGTCAGGAAATCACTTTGTTGGGCGTTGACTTGTCCTGCTTTCCAGCACAGTTAGTTTTCCTCTCATTATTAGACATATAAAGTTTTCTTTTTGCCTGGAAAACACTAGTTGAAACATTCTCAACTATTTCACTTAATGAATATTCAAAGTTGTCAAAGTTGTTTTCTGTTTATGCAGAGGTAAACCCTGCATCACTTGTGCTTGCTTATTTGTGACATACATTTTATACTTTTATATATATTACAAAAAAAATTGAACAGCCCACCGACACATCTGGCACATTTAAGCAATTTTTTCTATATTTATACTTGTATTGTTATCCTATTTTTTTTTTAGTTCATAATTTTACTATTATTCTTATAATTTATTGCACATAAGTATTTTAGTGCATCGTCAAAAGTCTAAGTCGTCAAAAGTCAAAATCGTTTAAGCATGTGAGAAAAAACCTTTCAATCTTGAATCAGATGGATTGAATGAAGAAACAGAATGAATTGATCCAAGATGGTAACCGTCAATGATGCAACAGAACATCTGAATTCTAATATCTATTATCTGAATAATTGAGCAAACTGCCAGAACAATTCCAACATACGCTGTTAACTGACTCCTAAAATACTCCTTTATCAGCAAGTATTGCAGGAATTCTGCATCTACCTATCTACTGCATTTAATTTCTGTTAAAATGCCAAAGGGGAGATAGGTTTAGATTTTTGTTTTGATATTGTTGGTAACAACTATAGCAAATCAGATATTTGAAAGTCAACCGACATCTAGACTGGGACCGATGGTGTCTAGGTTTCATATAATCATTGTTTTAGAAGCGTTGAATGAAATGTGAAGCCGATACAAATTACACACTGAACTATTTCTATTGAAAGGCCCCAAAATGTAACTTTTGAGTATCAAACTTTCACCATCAGTAGGTTTATGCAAAGGTGGATGCAAAAAAGTTTATTGCTTCCTTCTAATAGAGACAGCAGATTTGTTCATCTTATATCAGTGTCACGTAGAACAGAGCTGGATTGCAGCCGCCTTCAAGCCTACAGCGGGTCAATGTTGAAACAACAGCTGCTTTATGGATGCAGTCAGCAGGGGAGGATATTATCTCTGAGAAGCCACCCATATATTTTCACCTGGGTGCCAAACTGAAGGCTGCTCTACCTGTCTTGACTGGCATCCCCCAGAGGTTGTGCCCAGCAGCGTTGGAGACTTTCTGTGGGAATCCTTCCTCTGCGATGATCCCAGTAATCCTACTGGTCTGAGATTGATCCTGAAGAGGGTTTCTGGTCCTCGCTAAGCCCAGGAGGCGGCCTCATGACCCAGTCTGCCTCGGCAGGCCACCTGTTGTGTGCCGGTCTGGGGCTTAGAGATGGTCTCATGCAGGCAGAGAACAAGCACTAGATGACGAACTGGGATGTAAAGAAATGTACAGAAATCTCGAATTAACACAAAAAAAAAAGGAGTTGTGTTATACAAATGTGTCATTATTACTGGACCTGGATCTCCCTCTGACAAAGATTACTATGACATACACTCAAGTTTAATATTAAGTTTAGTTGTTACTTTAATTTTATACAAGAAAATGTAATGTAAAGATATTCCTCATTAATCGACAGAATGTTTCCTTTTTGGTCAATGTTGTGAACAAAGGTGGTATCAGGTCCCATTCATAGTTTTAATAGTCATTCATGTATGTCTTTAAGTGAAATTCAAACTCAAAGTCGGAGTAAATGATCAAAAATACAAGAAGAACTGAGAAGATTTTTAGTGTCAAAATGGATCAGTTACAGCAACTCTGCACTACATTAATGCCACTGTGCCATCAGTCAGAGCAACATGACCTTTATAGTTAAATGAGTTCAGGTTACCAAGACATGTCATCCCCTTTATGGAAATACTAGCGGTCGTATTTCTGACTCACTGGATAACTACAGACACTACCTGCCTGTAGCCATTCATAAGGCAATAACAGCTGACAGTGGCTGTCCTGTTATCTTTTCCAGTGGTTGAGCTGGGTGTGCAGTTGCTCACACTGTGTCTTGCTGTGTTTGTGGACAGCAGATGTATAATGATGAGTAAACAGGTCTCTCGCCTTTGCCAGCCGCTGTTGGGTCAGATGCCAAGTGATGGGAAACACGTCATGAAGGAGCTGTTTGCACTGCCGCAGCTGGCTTTTCCCAGATAACAAATTCATTACCTTTGCAAGCCGTGTACCTTTCTTAAGTATAGCCTGACATGTATGTGCCATTGTGGTTTTTTTTTAATGTTTTTTTAACAGAAACACACCATATACCTGACAATCAAATCCCATTTTAGCTTTATTTATCAAACATATAGATGCCACAAACATGTATGACGTCTGCAGTAACAACATGGCATACACATTCACTAATTTGTTCTTTAATATCCATCTTGACACAACACAGGTTACTCACTCACTGCAGTTGATGCAAACAAAAATTAGAACATTTCTCTCAAAGTGTGCGAAAAAAAAATAAATAAAAAAATGTGGCTGAGATTTACCAGGCTTACAGGAACAGCTTTCGTGACTCAGAGAAGCTTGGCTGGACATCTTCTTTCCCGATGTAGGTTGACAAGCACTAACTGCAGGAATTTTAGCCTTAACTGTTTTATACAACAATAAGTACACAAACAGACACTTGGATTAAGGTATCATCTCCTGTTCCTGTTTCTGGCAGAGTAAAGTACACATTGGGACTGAGCAATAAACATTCAACAACACAACACACCGAATAAGCTACAAACAGAGAGGTTTACAGAGGTAACACATTTCAGTCTACAGTCTGAGAGTCTGATGGCCATTTATCAGGCTATTTTTCTGTGGTCTCCTCTTTAAAGATGCCAATCAGTCATGTCAATCACATCAGACATTTCCAACTGCAATCAGCAAAAACAAAAGCCCATGCTACGTAGAGGAAGTGTTCTGGCCAGGCAGCATCTGTGCGAGAGTGCTCGCCTTGCTGTCAGAGGTCAAGGCGGTATAATCTCCAGTGACAGCCATGTCAGACATCTCTGACATGAGAGGCTCACCGGCTCCGTCCCGACAGCCCGGCGGAGCTGTGTCGCAGCCGTGGCTGGACTTGTGGGAGGAGGTGGGGGAGTTGGTGGGGCTGAGCTGGACGGCCGTGGTGTCCTGCAGCGTGTGCTCGCTCGTCTCCATCTCAAACGCTGCCGTCCCCATCCGCATCAGCCCCCACTTCTCACCTGCTTTAGCCTTGTGGGCCATGTGGGCCGGGGGCCTCCTGCTGACCACACAGCACGCTGTGAAGAAGGCCAGGGCTATCAATAAAAGAAGAGGACCGATGATGATGGGGGGGTTGCCAGTAGGGATGTAGGTGCCAAAGGCGAAAGCTCCCACCAGGGTGATGTTGATGCCGGCCAGCATGATGCACAGGCCGCAGGCGCAGCACAGGGCCGGGGAGGGCAAGCTCTGGTGCCGCAGGGCGTGCTGCTTGGGGACCTTCTTAGGAGCAGATGGTCTGGAGGTTTTTTCAGGTAGAACCATGTCTCATTGAGAGCTCTGTGAGACCCAGAGAAGCTGATGAGACTGACTGATCACTGAACTCCACTTTACAGAGAGAGAGAGAGAGAGAGAGAGAGAGAGAGAGAGAGAGAGAGAGAGAGAGATGGTGATGAAGAGGCTGAAGAGTATATTGGAGACGTTGTAGAGGCTGTGATACACTTTAAATGTTTCTAACACTTTTATTTTATTATTTTAAACATTTATTCAAAGGTAATTCTTAAAATGCTACAAAAAATCCTCCATCAATGTAACTAATTATAGAAGTTACACCCACTGAGGAAGGTTTTCACACAACAATACATAGGCTAACAGCAATAATAACGCAAAAAAAAAACATGTAATGCATTCGGCAATTCCACTAAATGAGCAGCTATTTCTAGTGACACGTTTATAAAACAAAACATAAGCGATACTAAAATATCAAAACCATAGGCTATTTTCTTCACTGCTGGTCACGCAGCCAGACGAAGAAAGAAGAAAACCTGAAAACAACCATACAGTAACATTGTTGTGTACTTTTCTCAGTGTTACTTACCTTAGATCAGACCCATGATCCTCTGTGATGCTTTGCCGCCTTCCGTCCGTCCATCATGTTGCGCAGCAGGAGCTTTCTTTAATTGTCTATGAGCAGGATTGGTGGAGCCCAGCAGGAGAGCAGCAGAGTGATCAGAGACAGCAGAGTGACGCTGCTGCTCACACGCCGCAGCTTCAAATAAAGATGGACCACCGGCGGCGCTAAAGGGCTCTGAAACAAACCGTCCAATCAAATCGAGGGCAATAAAGTTTTTTGCACGTGTGTGCACTGAATAAATGCACATCTGAACCATTTTCTAAGGGATTTCTGAGAAATGAGTAGAAACTCAGATACACAGGATGGAAGGGTGGGAATGTCACTGCTTCTTGTTTCATTAAATCCATTATTGAATTATAATAAAAGTGCATTTTGTTGTTTTGTACTTTGGTTATCTGGATATATATATACACACACACACACACACACACACACACTTCTCCTCTGCTTTAACAAGGACATCTGTCAGAGCGATGCTATCTAATCAGTGTCTTTGCAGGTTAATCACACCCTCTTCCTGTCCTTTCACCGTCCTCTCAGCATTCAGTGCAAAAGTACCAAAGGACCCTCGCTGAATAAAAGCTTTAAAACCACATTTACTCCTATATGGAAGAGAAAGTCATTTGCTCAGTACAGCTGAATGAGATCTTGCAATTAAAGGCATAGAGAGTAAATTATTTGATGTACGTAACACAGATTAGACAGGAGATGTTAAGGATCATTTTATTGAGAACACAGCATGCCAGTGAAAATATGCTCCACACAGAGCTTTATGCATTAGACCCCATAAGAGCTTTGACAAATTTCAATGGGAGTCCATAATTGCACACAAATTACTGTATCTCATTTGATGCCATTACATAATGAAGGGGGGGAAAACAAACAAGTCCTTTTATGATTCGTAATGGGAGAGAGAGGGCTTAAACGTAGCAAGTGGTTGGATACTAATGTCTGTATTCGCTCTGAGCAAATCTCTGACAATTCCTTCCAGCCTATGAAGGACCTTTGTTGCTATAGGGATGGGGTGTCCATGGCAACAGTGTGAAATCAGGGGATGTGTCATTAAGCGGGAAACACATGATGTTAATAGGGTTAGGGAAAACAGAGGTGATAGACCGATAGAGCCATCGGTGACCCCATTCCAACATTGACGGGGTCCATAAAGAAAAAAAATAGAATAAAAAATGTTTCTTAAAAAATAAAATAAAAAAAGGAACTTGATGGACTTAAGTCTTAGCATGGTTAGTCCATTATTCTTTCCCATGGCACATTCAGAGCCAGTCACAGAACCAAAACTACAAAACTAAACAATATACAAATACTTGTATAAAAATAAATCCCTTTCAACCCATTTGGAATCCTCTGTCTTACTACAGCACTTACATTAACTTACATCTTAAGTGTAACATTACTATTCATAAAACCTCTAGGTCTTACTAGCTACATACAGCCAAAACAAAATTCCGCAAAATCCAAGTCATTCAGACTAAAAACACTCTGACATATCAAATCAATAAGACAATTAGAAACTAAGACTAAGTCTTTTTGGGATGGTGTTACATTGGTACAGTAACAAACGTGCAAAGGTAACGTCAGATTCTGAGGAGGATAAAAAAGTTAAAACCCCTTAAAAGATAATTACTGCAGGTGTGGATTTCACATTGTTAGACCAAACTGATTATTTACGATATAATATTCTCCCTTTCAGATAAACAAAATAAGTGACTTATTTTAAAGTACATCAGTGCTACAGGTAACTTGTGTTGAAGTGAAAGCTAGAACTGGAAGGAAATACAACACTATTTGATCCAAGGGTCTCCTCCAACTTCCACATCCATTGTGCATTGTCCATTCCGTAGCATCGACAAAAAATGACTTTAAAAAAAGGGTAAAATGGAGAAAAGCCCATTTCCAGAGATGGACAGTCTCCTCTAAGTGTAGTCCCATTTTTATCGTTTAAACCACATACAGTACATCCACACACTTCAACTCACATACACTGACATACTTGGAAAAAAAGCTAACATAAAACATAACTCATCCCTTTCCCTCCAGCGACTGAGAAACATTTACATAAAATATTAACCAATTCACAGTTGCACAACAAGATAAATAAAATCTATCAAAATGAGATAATATTGCATTAGGACAGCAACAGCTGCAAACCTGTGCTGAGCCCACGTAATGCTGTGTTGATCATGATATGTACTGTTTAGATACTCAATATAAACTGCTGGCATTAAGAGCGGTCTCTGCTGTATTGGGGTAATTCATGTAAATATTAAAATCATTGGATAGAAAATAAACAACTCTGTTAAGACTAAGGCTAAAATGAAACCCAAAGCTATTCTCAAATGAAAGTTGTTTAAAACTCAGGTAGCTTAAAACATTTCCTGGACAAATCTCAGGAGTTTCAACTATGTTTTCAATAAGGAGGTGGTAGCCGACGATTAACTGTCCCCTTGGTGCTTAAACTCTCTCTAGGTGATAAGATTACTGGCCATGGGAAAGAGCTTTAACACCAAGAACAGTTAGTCTCTTCTGATACTACAAGGCCACACACACACACGCACGCACAGACTTGTACTGGTCCTTTAGGCTGTGAGGTCGTCCGAAGCGGGTGCGAAGTCCGTGGTGCGCAGGGCGTTGGACTGCGCCCGTCTGCGGGCCAGTCTGGAGTTGGAAGGAGGAGAAAGCCTCATGGAGCAGACGATGGCTCCAACATCCTCCTGCTGCTCGTCGTGCTGGGATAGCTGCCGGTTAAAGGCGATGGCTTCTGCTGCAAACTGGGTCAGGTCCTTAGTGCTGCTGTTCCTGGAACAAGAGAGAGACAATGTTTACCTTTGTACTATCTACACATTCCCATGGCACATTCCTGCCTCTTCTTAACACACACACACACACACACACACACACACACACACACGCTCTACTGTCCTATCAAAATGTAATAATAGTACAGTTGTGATGATTGCTTTTATCTGAATATTCTTCCACTGTAGAGAATTTTAAAATAATACCATTTTGTTTAAAGCACCTTAAAAACGTCATAAATACATTTGACTTGACTTTCTAAGCCGCCTGTCATACCTCTGTAGAATACGAGGAGTTGGAAGACCTCTCTCTGGAGCGTTCTGTAAAATAAAAAATAAATTTAAAAAATGGTCAATCAATTTGCAAAAAATAGCAGTGAATGAGTGTGTACAGTGGTGTTGTATCAGACAATATTAGAGTGCCAAGTACAAAACAGCTATTCTCAGGGTGCGATTTGTGAAAAAAAAATGCAATAATGAAATCCCCCTTCAATACCATGGATAGTGCCACTCAGCCAGGCATGCCAAAACACTCATTTATGAACTTCAATATTCAATGGAAAATAATCTCAAAATGAAATAGCACTACGTGGTGTCAACATAAAACACAGCGCTTTCAAGCCGGGGAGCGGAGTTCATTTCCCGGGGGAAAACAAAATACTTTCACCCGCGTTCAACAACACGTGTTCGTTCCTCGGGAGGGTTTTAATCCAAACCATGATCTTTTTCCTGAACTAGTCATGTAGGTGTCTAAACTTAACGTACACCGTCGTCGCCACACACTATTGGCAGCTAAACACCCTGGCTATTCTAGTGCACAGATGTAATAAAACCTACCCCCTGCACCCAAGGGTGCTTGAGGACCTGAGCAGCACTGAGGCGAAGAGTTGCGTCCCGAACCAACAGCTTGGATATGAGATCCTTGGCCCCCTCTGTGATGTGATCCCAGTCCTTGTCTGGAAATTCATACTTGCCATGCTGGATGCTCTCAAACAGGTGACTCTGAAGAGATATGACACAAGGTGCTGTAAAACCGTTCAGCTGTTGGTGGTTTGGTTATGCAGTGGTAGTGAAGTGGAATGACAACATTCTCCGTGCGGACATTTGGATCAGCATTAGAGTGTCTGATGGTTACAAAATGCTCTGGAGGAGAGAATAAACATTAAACCCGGACTCAGATAATAATCAGGTGACAACAGAGGAAAACAATTCATGTCCAGAATTACAGACACAGTCACACCTAAATCAAGCTATACAGTCACACACTTTTTGTTCCTAAAGGTTAAAAGAATACACTTAAGATTAGATATTACTAAACCAAGAGGCACATGTTCTATGCAACCCATATAACTGCAACCCATGCCCATAACAAGTTCCCAGAGTCCAAGGTGACATCTTAAAATGTCTTGTTTGTCGGACCAACAGTTTAAAACTGAGCGAACCCAGCGGCTGGTTGGGCGGACATACCTGGCAGGTTCTGCAGGTTTCTCCCCGGTCCCAGCCACAGTCGGTGCCACAGTGGCCTGTGAAGGGGGGGCTGCCGCTCAGCAGGATGTAGAGAATGACCCCGAGACTCCATAGGTCACAGCGTTTGTCGTAGAACGAGGCCTCATCAGTGAACACCTCCACTACCTCTGGAGCCATGTACTCTGCTGAGCCACACTAGGAAAGGGCAAACATTAAAATAAAGCACACAGGAAGAGTAAAAAAACTGTTATCCATTAGATTCAGAGAGTGTGTGTGTGTGTGTGTGTGTGTGTGTGTGTGTGTGTGTGTGTGTGTGAATTCAAAACTAGACTGCTACCGGTGTGGTGAGCTCTGGAGTAGTTATGGGCGTACAGGCACTGCTAAGCTTCACTCCACTTCCCAAGTCAAAATCACAGATCTTTACTGGGGACACCTGAGTAGAAATATGGGAGAAAACACATTAGACTGTTATACCTCTAGGAACAACTAATGTCCTTCTGAAAGCTTCCTGTCCTTTAAAAGCCACTTACCCGATCCGTGTATTCACAAAGGATGTTCTCCAGCTTAAGGTCTCTATGGGCAATGCCTGCAGAAAAGCACATTGTCACCATGACAAAAAATAAATAAATGCATAAATAAAAGAAATCCACAGATATTATATTTGGACATCCATAGGAGAGCGGTTTGGATGTTGACTTACCTTTAGTGTGTAGGAAATCAAGAGCTTGGGCAATGTCCCTGACCACCTTACTGGCCTCTAGCTCATCAAAGTACTTCCGGTTCTGGATGTGTGTAAGAATGGAGCCTAAAAGGAAGAGAAGCAATCAGTGTGTATTTCTAATGACTCCTCTGAAAAAGCTAAGTGTATGCAGACGGTGTAATTGTTGAGCTATTCTTTTAATACGTACCGCCACGCAGCTTTTCAAAGACCAAATAAAAGCAGGAGCTGTCTTCAAAGAACTGGATCAATTCCAAAATGTTGCTGGATCAAGAGATTTCCAAATGATTAGAATCGGTTTCGGAATTAGTTTAAAAAAAAAAAGAAAGAAGTCTTATACAAAATGCACTCACTTGTTTCCTTGACACTGGTAGAGAGTCTCCACTTCTCTAAAGACTCTGCTGCGGCTGTGTCCTGCACTCTTTTCTATGATCTTTGTAAAACAAAACAACATAAACACATTAAACCTTTAAAGGGGCGCTATGCAGTTTTGGCAATTTTGCTTTTTGCTCGCAGGTTTCTCTATAGAGTCCCCCTACAGCTTTGGAATAGATATTTGGCAACACTGTTGTAAAAACTCGCTCGGTCAGTCTGACATTTCCTCTTTCTCTGTTCCTCCGGCAATACTTTCCTAGCTTTCTGCTTCTTTTTTGCCGGCTCAGCCATGACGATAGCGTGAAAAAATCCATCGCTACCTTGTTCTTATAGCTAGCCGGTTCCTGAATGGGCGTATGTGTGCAGTGCCGTGAAGCAATTCATTACATCACAAGACCCGATATCACGTGATACTTCTTGATGCTGAGGCCGCCGGTTTGCTGGCCAAAAGTTGCAAGGGTGGTTTTTCCGCTCACAGGCGCTAGGGGGGAGCGAGACAACCACCATTCAACCCAAAAAAAAAAAAATCACTTACTTTGTTAGATAAAATATATCCTCACTCACCTTCACAGCAAACTCCTGTCCATTCTGCAGACTTATGCATCCTTGAACTTTAGCATAAGCCCCCTGACCGAGCACCTCATCTGTCAGTTTGTACAGATCTGAAAAAAAAGGTGACGTACATGAGACGCCGGTCGGTGTTTGTTTCCTCTTATGATTTTTGATGTCTTACAATAATATCAGCTTGGTTACCATCAAAAGTGCCTGTGGAGCTGTCTGTTGCTCTAGTTCTTTTCTTCTTCTTTCTTTTAGCTGCATCTGGGATATTCACTGGCTGGCTTTTCTCAATTTCTGTAGCAGCAACAAAAAAAAAAAAAACATATGCTAGCTAATCAGTTAAAACAGTCCAGACTTTGCCAGTGTGTTATTGTATGCACCGTTAATTTCAGTAGGTCCAGAGCGGTTCTGAATCATAGCGCTGTTGTACCTGCTGGACCCTGTGAAAGGTGCTGTCTCTCCTCTGAAGTGACCCCGTTCTCCTGAGTTCCCCCGCAGCTCTGCCCTACTTGGCCCACAGCCAGGGACTTCTCCTGTAACACAGAGAAGGAGGCCACATCGGGGGAAAGCGCGAGAGCAGCCAGAGAGAGATCAGGTGGTGTTACAGTGGAGAAAGCACGAGAAGGAATACATAATTCTTTGTTCTTAGTAGGACTGTGTATTGGCAAGAATCTGGCGATACGTTTTACGATACATGGGTCACGATTCAATATATTGCAATACATTTCGATACTGTGCGTAAGGCGATATATTGGGATTTTTTCAAAGTATCATTTTATAAAAACTAATATTTAAAAACAGACATGAACTTCATAAAAGTCAAAGAAGTTTACTTTAGGTAAATTCAGTACACATAAAATCAAACTGCCAGTTTGGGATTTTGGTTCACAGGTTCTTAGTGAGCTAATTTGTATATGCTAAAGTATGCCAAAGTTCAGCCATAACTACATTGTTAGCTTCTAGCAAAAAGTCAGGCACTGCTAGTCACTGTTAGGCAAGGACACTAGTGGTGGGTCTCAGCATAGCCATCTAGCGGTAGGGGGTTTAAACGCAACATAAACGTGAACCACTGTCTTACATGAATATTTTTTAACTTAACGCTTTTTGAAAATCGATACAGTATTGCAAAATAAAATATTGCGATACTCAAGTGTGTCGATTTTTTCTTACACCCTTAGTTCTTAGTGTTAAATTGTGATAAACTTAAAATGTCCCCCCGCCCCCCCAACTTTTTAAAACACGTATCGAACTGTCTCCCGCAGGCTAACACATATCATTGACAAACCTTCTTTTGCAAACTACTATTGCAACCTAGCTGGTGTTATCTCCCCCTCTGGCAACGTGCCAAAACAGTGGCCTGATGAGAATACAGGATGACAGACCTTGCCTCACCCTGGATATTACCAGAGGCATGACTCATGGGGGAATGAAACGTCTACATTTCTGTATAGATAACCTTGACAGCTAGTAGACTACTTTCTAGCAGCTATAGGTGGTATTTAACACAACATGTTTCAGCAAGTTAAAGGTTTTGAAATCCCCAGTATTAACAGTTCAGATCTTACCTGGAGAGACTGCTGGAAGGTTTGCAACTCCGTCATTATGCTGTGCCTCACCATATCTGCCCACTGAGAGTAACAAATACTGAGTTAGTCTGGAAAAGACTGCATCGACAGGGAACACGATAACAAGTCATTAAAAGTGGTGGGAAGTCAAAGAATTTGAGCAATAAAAAAAGAAGTAAAAACTCGATGAATTACCCCGCGGTAAACTGACGTATACCAAAACGGTTTCCTCTTTCTTTCACTCTCTTCTGTCAAATTTTGTTTTGCTCTGTTCGCGGTTATTGAGTAACAGAGCCGCAGAAGTACGTTTAGCTATAATATCCAGCCTTACACCAGCTCAAAATGTATAGCAGATATGTAATCATAGACTGTATAATAATTCATTAATATTAACAGTCTATGTATGTAATCCTTAATCCTTAAATATCTGCAAAAGGTCCTTCTCGTTAGCAAGTGACAGCCAACACTGCAGCTAACAATTGCCACATCGTTACTTAACATTTGCACTGTTGATTCACACATCTAGGCCCCCTTACCAAGACGAAGCAATGCCATGTTATACAAGATAAACCAGAACATTAGGAAAGCTAGAGTTAGCGTTTACTGTTGACTGTATAATCCGATGTTATTGTCGTTAGCTACCCCGAGCTAGCTAGTAAGTACCCTTAGCTAGCTTGTCCTAACGATTTACGTCCATTCGCATAACGTTCGTATTTAAATACAGGTCAGGTCTCGTTAAAACGAAAAACATAAATGCAATAAAGCCTTCAAACCTGGACTCTGTGTCCAAAACCAGCCAAATCCCCTCTGTCAAAACCTCTCACAGCTGATGTAAGCATCCATCGCTAGCTGAAATCCATCAGTCAGACAGCCAGTGACGCGCAGGGCGGGAAAAACACATGAACAGACGTTTGCCCCGCCCCTTTCTGCATACCTCCTTCTCCCATTGGTCGACAATATGGTTTACCGTAACGACGTCACTTGGCTTGATTCCCCGTCACACCCCACTCCACGTAGTGGGGATTTTTTGTGCATGATGATGATGACGTTTATTTAACAGATGCAGATGTTGGAAAGGTCAACAGCACCGAAGAAGAAGTAGCCTATATGCATACAGTCTATGAATATACGGCTCACGACACACATCTACAATGTTTCATCATTATTATGAGGTCTACAGTTAATCATCCTTGTCTTTATTTATCAGGTGAAATATGTATGTATGTATGTATGTGTTGGTTTTGGCCTGAACCAAACCTTTAAAGCAAATATATGATTAAAAAGTTATATAAGTAGCCTAATTGTCTTTTGTCTTTTCACTTATGTGGTAGAGTGTTGACTTTTATAATGAAAACAAATTCATGACCCAATGTTTTTTTGTACAAATGTTTGTGACGCAGTGCAAAAAACACATTTGCAAAAGCATTGGTCATTTTTAGGCTGCATTTTATGTTCAAATAAAATACAAACTTTAATTCAACAAATAAGACTCAACACTGTATATAAAAAAAGATCCAACATAAACATACATGCACAGGAGGAAAGAAAAAGCATGAGTACAGGAGATGTATTGTAAACCAACACAAAGTCCTATAATGATGGCTTCAAGCACCACAGTTACTGTTAGTAAAAACCTCTGTGATCGCACAGTGCCACCATCTGAAGAAGTGTGGTAAGTTAGTGGACCATCCCAGTTATGCTTAGAAAACCACTCATACAACTTTATGTAAAGTTGTTCTTTGTTTTGAGTGTTTTGAAGCCGATGATTTCTCACGGGGCTCAGATAATGTCAAAATGTAAACTCCTTTTGTCCATGTGGTTTTCTTTAATTGCATATCTTCTCTGTCATCTCTTTCTGTAGGAAAAGAAAAGAAAACACGTTTAACACATCAAATTCATATTGTAGGAGGAGATGAATGATTGTTACGAAGTGCAATCTACACTTTTAATATGAAACACATTATTTCTTATCATGAGACACTCTTGTTCCTTTAAAGGTGCCCTGCCACACAAAAACGTTTTTACTGGTATTTTTTTTAAATATGTTAGGTCCATATGTGTTTGTGTTATGTCGTGAATGTGAAAATGAACTGCTACCTCCTCTGTCAGCTCTATCCACCGAAAAGAAATAAGCGGAAAAATCAGGCCAATTACAAAAGCTGGTCAGTCTGACGTGGTGTTACCTGAGCTCATTACTATTCATGAGCTCGCCCAGATGCGCTGGGTAAAGGATGCTGATAGCCAGGCTCTCATTGGCTAGCTGTTAGCCAATCAGAGTCAAGCAGCTTAGCTCGTTGAATACTGGCACAAATCGAGCTGAGTCTTCCTGCAGGCTTTCTATACCACGCTAGAATGGCTTGAAACAAGGCAACCAAGGCATTTGTTCCACAAAAAAATGTCACAGAGCCCATGGTAGAACTTCAGACATTACCACAAAGTAATGAAATACGTGTGGCAGGGCACCTTTAAGACCAACAACAACAAAAATTGCCTTGGGTACTAAAGGTGAGACAATAAAATAGGGTCTGTTTACAAGATTCATCTTTTCTGCAGTGTGTTGACATAAATGTTGCACCCCTGTTTCACTTTACGAAGGGAATTACACATACACATTCATAATGAGGATAACTGAAGCCTTTTATTGACGCTTAGAGCACCATTTTCCATCTGGTCATATGTGATGGAGGTCCCTTTGTTGGAAAAAAAGCAACAATTACACAAACTCTGCTTCATTACTACACAAAGTCAGCAACTTCTCTAATGGGAGTTGGTGCTTCAAACCAAATCATTTTCTATAAAGCCGTTAACGAGGGTCTATCATGATTGAAAATTGTGGGAAAAGCGAATGCTGATTCCATTCCCAGTGTCAAATAGAAAATGATTGTTATCTTAGGGAGAACAAGTAGTCTGTGCGGCTTCAAACGGAAAAAAAAAATGCTGTAATTTTCTTTGCGCTGCATGTGCACCAGCCGGGAAAACACCCTGACATGGGGCTAAAACTCAGTCTCACCAAGCATGCTGCACAATAAGGTTATAGATGGCAGGATGGCTGATATTTTTTGTGAGACTGACAGTAATTAGAGCAATACTGACAACCCTTCCAACACAAAACATCCATTTGATCCTCTTTCTCATGCTCCCCGTCGTCCATCTCACACATCTGAGGTCTTGCTATTCTCACCAGGGGCTCCAGTTCAGAGTGATCAATGAGGTTGAACTCTGAGATGAAGTAGTAGTAGTGCTTGTAGCAGGTATTGATGTGGGCCTCTGCGCCCATGCTGCAGATGCTGTCAAAGTGATGGATGTAAACATGCACAAACACCCTGAAGAGACGGCTCAGGATCTTCTTGCACACCTGCTGGAAGTTCTTAGGAAAAGGTACACCTAGTGTGAAGAAAAAACAAGAAACGAGTTACAGACTTCCAACTGAGAAATTGTTTGATTTAAATCTGTCACAAAAAAGTAATTATTGTCTTTATTGAAACCCATCATTTAGCAGATGTAATATTCTATAAGTAATACAATTTCTCCTCAACAGCATCAATCGTTGCGTTCTAGTCATTAGCTTAATGAAAAACCGATTTACATGGACAATGTATTTAAGTGACAAGAAGTCATTCCGAGCACAGCCTCATTTTAGGTACTGGTTTGATAAAAGTGGACATAAAAGAGAGAAGATATGACCTGTAACTTAATACTGTATTGCACCTTTATTCAAAATCGTTTAACAACACAATTTTTCAGTTACATGAGGCCCCAGTCAGTCTTATAAGTGCCCTTTATGTCTTTATTTCTGCAGTTACTGTGGATTAGCTCTTCCTATTTGACGAAGTAGAAATTATAATTTGGTTAAAAAAAAAAGAAAAAAAAGAAGAAGAGAAAGTTTGTTTAGGAGGAAAATGAACAAACAAATATGACTACAAATAGGTTTGAGCCTAATCTTTAGTACATTTACTGCCACTATAACCAATAACATAAGAAGTTGTGCGAATATATAATACAACTAGAGGGGCACTCTGAGAGCGCAGACCTCCGCCAAGGCATGCCCTATCTCACAATGTTAATGCAATGTGAATTTTCCTAGCCGGGAACAACTTTTTCTGATTATTCCAACACCATGCAGCACAAACTATCTTGCAATGTTTAACAAAAGTAAAAAATAATCTGTGTGTCTGCCCCGTGATTCGGATCCGCTCCAAAATATAATGGGTCCTTCCTTGGCCCATCTTACACCCATCCACCAAGTTTCATGAAAATGGGGCCTGTAGTTTTTTCTGTAATCCTGCTGACAGACAAACAAACCAACAAACAAATGGTCATAGTGACAAAACCCATTTACACCTATGGGAAAGGTTTTCATTTCACCTGACCTGCATGTCGGCAAGCAGCGCTCCCAGAGGACACTCTTGCAAAATCCACACAGAGAGGCCCCTGATTCTCTCCTCTAATAAATGTTGACTGTCAAATCTGGTGCTGAGATAAAATACCACCACCATCACCCATTCAATCTCCCCTAAATGTCAACCTCATTGTTTAATTAACCTCTGCTGGAACATTATCATCCCATTTGAGATATTAATGAAGGGGAACAGCATTGCACCACCAGGCTGACACTTCAGCATTGATGCAGCACAACGTCAGTGCAGGCAGCAATCAATCATGTATTAGGTTACACACTCAATAATAGTTCAGATGCCTTCATTTGTAGACTCCTCACACACCTACTCTGGTGGGGAAGATGTCCTCATTATTGATGAGCGACTCTATCCAGTCCATCAGCAGGTTCATGTACTTAAGAGCGGGCAGCTTGGTGGGTTTCTTGTAGTCATCACCGTCCTGCCACCTGTACTCGTACCTCAGCCCCCCAGACATGATGGGACACGTGCGCTCGGAGCAGTACTCGCTCACCGTGCCGTAGATCAAGTTGATCCTGTTGAAGAAATCCACCACATGGACCGCAATCCAGTCGTTGATGTTCTCTCCCTCCGGCAGCTGCACCACTTTCCTCAGGTCCAAGCCGGACTTGAGCGAGGCCTGGGCCTTCTTGTAAAGTTCAAAGCGCTGCGTGCCCGGTTCAAACCGCTTTCTCGGCCTGAACGTTTTGTCTTTGCTGAACACTTGTCCAAGACACAACGCCATTGGCTCAGCCGCTTCACCTGAGATAAGGGGAGAATACGCTCTCCAGAATAATTAGTTTTGCGTTTGATAAAGTGTCACCTTCCTGAGCAATAGAGACAGGATGGTTTCAGCTCGGAAATCAGGTCACAGGGGGTCAGCGTCTGTCATGTAAAGATTGCAGGGAGCTCTTGTTTCTGTGAAGAAGAAGAAGAAGAACAAGAACAAGAAGAAGAAGAAGAAGAAGAACAAGAACAAGAACAAGAACAAGAGAAGTCAGAGGCCTAATTCATTGCCTGTCAATCCACTGCTTTAGGCCAGAATGGCCAAAAATTGCGTATGACCAAAATATCAAAAGGTATAACTACAAACTGTACATATCATTGTCAAATTGTTGATAAAGGAGTCATATAAACGAAATGAAGTAGGCATGACATCAAAATTCACAAGCCAAACATTTTCAAGAACAACATCATTAAAATGACTCATGTACATACTGCATATAAAACTGTACCCCCCCTCCCCAACTAAGGACAAACCACTGAATTCATCCCAAATGTGCCATTGTTTCCTCTACTGCTCTGTGCGACCAAGATGACCTTATCACAAGGTTTTCAGTGGCTCCCATGGATAAAAAATAGCAACAGTTTCAGTAGGTTGTGGCCAAATTCAGGCCACTAGAGTTGAACATAATTGAGAAAATGAATGGCATGCTAAAGATTAACCATTTCTAGAGAGTATTCTGACAGAAAATGTCCACAGCACAATGATCGCTTTGCCTCGAGCCTCATTTAGAACTATGAGGTATAAAGGTAGATGCTATGACAAGGTAAGTTTGTTGTAAAAAAGAAGAACAATACACAACATGACAACTGATGAAAAACACAGTGTCAGTTCCCCCTTCTGGGAAATGAGTCTTGGGATATGTAACACAACCAATACATTATTGACAAGTGATTTGTTTTTCTTTCTTATAGCTATTAACCATCTGGCTGATAATGCACACTGATCAGGAGCATGCCCTCGCTGAAGGGCTGGTTATGTGATCCAAAGCCTTTATTGTTATGATAATAAAACATAATGTTCTCATTTGAATATTAACTACAGTAAGTAGGTCATTATAGGAAAATAATGTGGGCAGTCCAAGTACTTCACATAATAGAAAGGGTTACATTTTATTGTGTTACACTCCGCTGAGTTGTGTGTTTCCATTCAGCAATTTGGAAGACTGTAGCATATGTTGATTTTACAGATTTCACACTGCAGTCACATTTTAGTGACTGTGGTTGCAACATGATACTATGTCCGCATTTGTGTCCGATTTTGTACTGGCTGCGACTCTGTGACTCAGATTAGCAGAAGTTTCAGTCTCTGCATAATCATGTGTACTCATGTTATGGACCAAGCACTAATACGGTGGTTTGTTGTGAACTTCTGTTTCCCTCGTTTAAGAAGACTCACAATCCACAGACTCCTCACACTGGGTTCTGTTCTTCACACTGAAACATTGATGATTTCAAATGCAAACAGCATTTGAAATATGAGAAGGGTACTTTTTCTTTCCACTAGCTTTCACAGTCTGCCTGATCACCACACACCACTGGGGGAGCATGAATACGTGGTCATGAGATAGCTCCTAATTTGTCCACAACAAAAGGGCTTCTCAGGAAGGATCATAGTTACAAGTGTGTCATTCTGTATACTCCATTCAGGGAGAAACAGTTCCAGCGAAACATTAAACTTGGACACTTTTTGTACTGAAGACAGTAATGGTTTGTAAAAAAAAAAAAAAAAAAAGAAGGAAAAAAAAGAGACTGCATGTGGGACCGAGCGACATAAAATTTGGATCACTTTAAGTCTCCCAGCGTGCCTCAACAGCCTCAGACTAAAGCCTGTCTGATTACGCACTGTTGGCATGCTTTCACAGCTTTTCTGGAATTGGCCTCCACACTGCAGGCTAACACAAGTCGGCTCAAGACCAGACACATAAATGAGAAAGAAAAAAATAAGGCACTGCAAGTAACCAGAAACAAAGGAAGAGGAAGGTCAAAAACAAGAGATTACACAATGGAAAAAGCAGTCTGCACTGTACCTGGATGAAATCCTACAGCGGAGGAATGTGGTGGGAAGTTGTAGGAAGTTCAGGGAGGATTCAGGCTCCGGAGCCCTTCTCTTTAAACTCCCTGTGCAGGAAAGCTCCGGCAGCTCTGCCCCCCTCTAGCTCCTCTGGATCCTCTCCCTCTCTGCCGGGCACTAACAGACCGAGAGGCTCCAACTTCACTCAGCAGCAGAGACAACACAGTAAAGAGAGAAAAAAGTTGTTTGGCTTCTTTTCCTGTGGATGATGTCACATCCTGATTTTGCCTTCTGCCCTCTGTCGTCTATGTGTGTGTGTGTGTGTGTGTGTGTGTGTGTGTGTGTGTGTGTGTGTGTGTGTGTGTGTGTGTGGAGGACCTATAAATTGAAAGAGAAAAAGGGCTGGAAAAGGTCTTTCAAAACCCCCACTCAGCCTTCCCCATTTTCCATTTCTTTCCTTTCTTCTCATCCTGTAGGCAGAGCAGCCAGCCCTCTGGTAAAGGTCCTGAGAAAACAACCCCTCCTCTTAAGCCACATATAGGACAGAAAGAGCAGAATGATCCCACAAACATTTCTGGATGTTTGGCAGTCCATGCCCCTCTTTATTGTGTGCAGTCTCAATAACATATCATTTAAATTCTTGGCCTTTTTAAGATATTGTCATTGAACTCAGAGCTGTACCTTAAAAAGAGAAAGTGCTAGTCTTCAAATAAAATGCATTTAAATCATGAACAAATAAGACATGTTTGACTGAAACTATTTACTGGTGCCCTTGGGGGCAGAGTGTTCTTATGATAGCTGCCCTGACGCGTTATTATGGAACCCACGTCACTTCTATGAAAGGCCCGCCCTACGAAGCAGCTCGATAGGCATTGAATATTAGTCTCAAAGGTGAATGGCTGCCACTAAAATGAAGAGGGTGTCTATTTGTCTGCTATGTAGTGGCACTCAACCAGCAAAAAGATGCTGTCTAGACTCTTTGTGATCCCAACCCCAAATCCCTCCAGAATGATAAAACAGTATAGAGGTATAGCTTTATGACACAATTTACATTTTCTAAGTTAAGGAGCAAAGGCATCAAAAGCCAGCAGTGCAGACAACTATTCCAAATTTGTGATGACAGCTGCCTCCCTTCCTAAGATTAAAATATTGTAACAGGGTTCAGTGTGTGTCCTGAACATTCCCAAAGTGTTTCACTGAGCTGCAGCAATCAAGCCAGTGGTTGAATTAAGGTGGTGAGATTTCCAATTTTGGGGTCCTCTGTGGGGCAACAGGTATACCAAGATACAGGATTTTATTGCTTCCCTGACCTTTATCTCAAAACGCTTGATGTTGCTTGATAGGAAGAATTCTAAACCTCATCTCACACTCATTGGATTCAAGATGCATTGTATTTTAGGAGGTTAGAAAATATAAAGTATTTTTGCTGCTAAATTTGATTGCATTTTTACTTCCTTTTTTTGGAACATGTTGAAAGGTTATTGCTTTATATGTTTGACTATATGTGAAGCCAAACATGTGCTACAGTAGCAAGATTTAACCTAAGACCTAACTGCATGATTTTTTTAAAATCATTTATATATATTTATACGTATGCATATGTTTATAGGTAAATATGTATACATTTTGTTGAGTTTCTTATATATTTAATTCTACATCTCCATCTTTATACTATTCAATGCTTACTGGAAACTTAAATAAAAAAGAAAACAGACAAAAGAAAGTAGTCATAAATTGCAGTTACACAACATATCCACTTGGGGTCAATATATTGGTTATTATGATGAGTGCTGTTTTATGACACATTCTATAGTCAGGGTTATCAGTAAGTTATCATCAGAGGAATACCCTTTTTTCAGATTAGTAGGTGGTTTTGGTTTAAATGCGGATTAAATATAGTTCAGTGCTTATCAATTTGGCGTAACATGTTTGTATACTGCACAATATATAAAGAAAGTAGCTTAAGGGTAAGTGAAAGATGAGTGTTGGATTAGCCAAAACCAATTCAAAAGGTTGCAGTCTTTAAAAACCCAAAACTGGTTAGGAGGTGTATATTATTTTACATACAACACGGATCTAACCACAATATATGATTCTACATACACAATGCAAGGTTTTTCAAAAACTCCCAATGGTGACGGCATACACAGGAAACAGACAGATTAGGCCTGCTGCTGCCCTATGCTCTACTTTTGTGTGGTGTTATCACCCAGAAATGTGACACACGAGGAAGTGCAACCGGCCAGGTCTTTTTTCCACCTTTGATTGTCACTCAGCATCGCACTCCCTGTCTTTATTCCTCAAAAGCACACTGCCAACGTTTAATGACACTTGTAGTTGTAGGAATGGGGTAAGCCTGTATATTGAACTGTGACTATGTGTTGCTACTATCTGTTCTCAATTAAAGTAAAATTAGAAAAATGCATATATTCTAGGCATTTATATATCTTAGGTAGCTACATACTTATACCAATATTTGGAACCAGACACCTTCCAAGCTTTTTACGGGCAAGTCAACTTTTGTCTAAGTTACCATAAGGAGAGATTTTTGTGCATTTCTGTGTCTTATTTGTGTCTTATGTGTACTTTAAACAATTTAAACAGATGACTGATGGTGTAGGAGGAGTTGTTTTTTTTCTGGTTTAAAAATTCTCCTGGAGGTTTCAGGTATGTAAGAGAGTTTACAACCATACAGGTGGATGAGTTATGGTCATGCAAACAAAGCAGGTGTCTGATGCTGCCAACTCAATACAGATCCTCCATTCCCTCTGTAAATCTCTGTCTAATCATTATGGTGACGCTCACAATCAGAAGAGCGTCACCCACAGCATTGGAATATCCATTCATTTCACTTTAACAGGCTGCGAGTGTGGGATCACATTAGGTAATTAGATCCTTTTTTAAATGTGTTAGGTAAACTGGCACATACCTGAGCAGAGCTACAGACAGACATGTACAAGCAGACCGTTATCTTTACTGGGGATTGGATTCTGTCATTCATTGCTTTGAAGCCTGAATAACAGTGTTATATGCATTATCTCGCTTTTTTTATCCTGCCTGGTGGAAGATAACATCTGAATAAAAACAAGTAAAAGGTGGAGGCAAATAGGCGTAGCTCAGGTGTGCTTTTAGCTTATTATTTTTGTTACAAATATTATGGTTATGGAGATTGTTGTTTGATAGTTAGGTATTTATATATGCCTATTTTGGTGGTAATATGATGCCATCTATATACTTCTGCCTCTTTGCTCTCTTTACATCAAAGACTAAAATGGAGTGTAGCTGTATACCAGAGTTTAGATATCCCCTCCCATCAGAAGCAGCACACAATTGGTCTGAGAAAGATACCAATTAAAAGTCTGTTAGAATGAATCTGCCGCGGATTGATTTTGTATCGGTGATGATTGACATTCGATACAGTGAGTTGGTTACGTCCATATTAGGCGACCAACTCACAGCAATTACAGAGATGACTCCACCTTTTTCCAGCTCCATCAAGGGGGTTGCGTCGAGAGATTTAAGCGGAAAGGAAGAGGAAGCAGAGCCGACTTCACGCAGTCGCTAGACGAAGTTATCAGCCTGCTTTCGACAGTTTTCGCAGGTTAATTTCCAGTGAGTACTTTCTAACACTTTTTTTCTACAGCAGTTTAACAGTTAGCAATATGTAGGCCTACGCAACGGGGTTTTAGTTCTTGTTCTTGTCTGTTATTTATTATTATTTTATGCGCTGCCAATTTCCGTAACGTCATATTCAAATTATATTCATTCATGTGGCTTAACTTGTTTTTCTTTATAATGAGAATAGCTTAGACGTAGACTAAAAGACAGATTAGTTTGCTGTAAATTTAGTAGGCGCGAGTCACCTCTGACCTTGTGTACGGCAGTGTTGTGCCCAAAAGTGTACCCCCTGTGTAGTTTGGGGATTACATTTGCACACCAATTAGTTTAGCTATTTTGGCTGTTGGTGGTTCTGTATCGGTCTGCTTCTCATCACTTGCACCTGTGCTGTGGACAAAGAGTTCATTGACAGCCGGCTCTCTCTCCGCTCAGTGGCTATTGTTACTCTGCACTTTGAAGGCAGATGCTAATGTTGACGGTCTTCTTTTTGTTAATGGTAGCTGCCATACATCTTCATGCTAAGTGAAACAGAGAACTCGTAGATGTGTGTATGCATGTTTAACAACTAGGTTATGAATTAGCACATATAGTATCAGACTGGTCGATCAAAAGTAAAACTTATCCTGCTGGCCAAATGTTATAACAATAACTGTATCTAACGGTTCAGCCTCGTTTTCACAAGCAGCATTCTGAGCCAGAGGTAGGCTATCCGTGGGTCCTGCATCTTGTTTTAAGCTTATGGTGGCCCCAGTTTGTGACTCGTGTAATATCAGAGAGGCACATACTGTATTTGAAAATGGGTCCAGTTTTCTCGCAAGCACAGTTTTTAAGACGGTTGTTAATTTCTTCTTTCTTATTTACCAGGCTACAATTAATGTGATTAGCCTGTGTCAAAGGTGATGCAGCCTATCTACCACGTGTCATATAGCATATAGGCTACTTATTACATGCATACATATATATATATATATATTTTATATATTTATATATTTTATATTTTATATATATATTTTTTTGTAGTATTTTGTTCCAGTAAAACACATTTGACTCATTTGAGCAAGAGGAGGAGTTGAACTTTCGACCAAGTGATTCTGAATACATGAGTTACAAAGATAACGTTCTCGATAATGACTTTGATAATGTTGTCACGCACCTCATTTAGTGGGTGCAACAGTATTAGTCATGTCAAACTCTTGTTTATTTTCACCATTCTGGTAGAAAGACAGAACAAACCACACCTCATTTTTACAATGCACAATGACTTAATCAATCAGTTTTATTGGTCACATGAAATCGTACAAGGTACAATTCCGGTAACATGTTATCCCATCAGCTCTTTCAACGTTTGCATGATTCACCATAAAGCAGAATGAGGTCGTCAGATCGGCACACAGATAAAGAGTCGCCCGGTTGAATGGCCCCGGAAAGAATACTGTTTTTACCACACAAGTAAGATGATGTGACACATATGATCCAGATACAAGTACTCCATTTTTACAACTGATGCATGTCATGCTGAGATGACACTGTGTACATGGCCACATTTGAATTAAAACACTTGTTTGTGTAATGCATCAGTAACTGTTTGCACGTTGAAAACAATTTACAAAATATGATATTTTTACTAAAAAAGAAAGTGCTAAATATGTTGCAGCAGACCCTGATCTCCTCTCTCGTGCTGGCTGGCCCTCATTGATGGTAATCTTCTCAGATGTTGGCCTCCTAAGGCTGTTTATGGTTCACTAACTCTGTGTAGACATGTAAACATTAGCTGTATAACGACCGTGGGATGGAGACAAAGGGCCTCAAGGTCAACAAGCCCAGGTGAACTCACTGATAGTAATGTAAACACTACGGCAGCACTGTGACTGTTACCACTCTAGCGTTGCATGTTGTTTTCACTTCCTCAACTTCCAAAGTCAACACCCTCTCTGAAGGACTCACATTTTTAAGGCAAGTTTCAGCCAGTTGAAATGACATGATGGACTCTCTTTAAACCATGTTGTTCCTCCAAGAAAACGTTTGCAGGCTGAGCTGGGTGTGCTCATGAAGCAGTCAAACTTCACACAGTTGAGCGCTGTCTTGTCCTGTTGGTTACTGAGCAGCTGTAGTAAAGTGCTGTGTTCGATAGTGGAAAATGTTAGTCATGCATGTTTCCCTTTCCACATATTCCCAACCAGGCTGGTGTTAAAGGGATCCTTGTCACTTCTCGGTGACTTCCCTGAAGCACCAACTGTAACTCTTTGCTTGCTTACTTGTCAGTTAACTCGGCCCCTGTTTGCTTTGTACGTTGGATAATGTTACGGAAGTTACGAATGCCAGTAAGTGTTCAGTTGAGGATACTGTTATCTGTTACAGCTACACCTTGATAGTTTTAGTTTGAGACAGTGTTGTTTTCATACAGTGTACACCTTGTCTAGTGCAACTTCCAAACCACTCACGCATTTTGGTTTCACTGGATTGAATTGACTTTTACACAAATTGACGAAAAAGAAGAGTGAACTTATCTTTTAACACTGACCACCAGTTTGAATCAGTCAGTGATTGGGCCGTGGCCAGAATTTCAACTTTAAGTTTGAATCCACATGAACCAACGCAGCAGTAGTATTTTGCACTACAGCATGTGCTTCAGTGTGAATTTACCATTTGAAGTTGCTTTTTATGGCTGTAATAGTAGTACAAGGTTTTGATTATACAGCTTGCCCAAGGACAATCCATGCACATATTTAACCCTTGTGTGGTGTTCATATTTTTGTTACACAGGCAATGTTCCCGGGTCTGGTGGACCCACCACATTATTAGGCTTTTAAATCAATACAGCCGTAACAATTTATTGTTTACTTTAGCTCAATTAACAATGATATATATAATTTATGGTTCATATTTGCCATTTACCCCTGTGAGGTCACATTCATGATCATATGATAATTTTCGTTTTTTGTGAGAAAACAAGGAAATTCAATTATAAAAAAGGTAAAAAAAAATAGAAACAATATTTTTGATCATTATTGGTGCTTATTTCTTAGAACTTAATCACAACAGGTGAAAGTACCTGAAATGTTACAATTGTGTAACGTTGTGTGGGAATAGCAGGTGCAGAAAGACAACATAGTTTCATAGCACCTACATTTAAATACACTCGGGTCCAGTAGACCCGAACACCTCATATGTAGTAGAGGGTTTTCACGACGCGTCATCAGACCAGAAGTCGCCATGTTGGAGGTACTCCGCATCACAACAAGGCACAGGCACTGAAGTAGATGCCGAACGGGGTCAAGGAAAATGGTTAATTATTGCCGTGTTTTAGGTTGTACCAATAGGTCAGACCGAGAAAAACATTTGGAATATTAGCGACTTCCAAAAGTTATTAAAAACCAGGGAGAGGAATGCCAGAAGTTATCAAAGGGAAGAGGCGCTTGTGGTTGGCAAAGCTCAACCAGGATCTACGAGGGAAAAATCTGTCTTGTTCGGTCTTTGAAATGAAAAAAACCCGAGTGAGAGTCACTTGGCTACACCTTGAGTATCACAATGATATCATACAGTTAAGGTTAGTTTGATTAAAGACGTTATTGCATTGCTTACTTTGGCCTTCACAACACAACAGTCGTTAATGACTTGGTACTGCGTCTCCCTCACCCATCCACACACCATCTGGTTATAAGCCTCCAAACTTTTGTAGGATTTAAGGTCTTCCGCTGTGTATGGGCTCGGCGAGAAAAACCGGTAGTTGACTATATCGGGATATGCAACTGAAGGAAGAATCACCGGGTCACCATGGATATAGTTGCCAAATAAGTAATTTTTTATGTTCTTCACAGAAATTGAGCCAAGGCCAATGACTTTGAGTTAGAAGAAATAATAAATAGCATAATTTTTCTTTTAGCAAACATTGAAAACGGGTCCCACAAACCCGAACAACACACAAGGGTTAAGTATAATATATCAAATCAAACAATTCATCACACGGGGAACCACAGAAGTGAAGAAGTAGTGAGAGCAGGGTGATGGTTATGCACCAGTTCAGTTCAACACTAGGGCGTAATAACTGTAACATGGTTCTGAACAGTGCAAGGATAAGAAGGAAAGTTTAGTGTTTCCCACAGAATAAAATTCTATTTGTGGTAGTGGCTGACAGGGGTAGGCATTGGAAAGATGGCTGTGTGTTTTGACCAGAATGCCTGGACAGGTGGCAACATGTTAAGGTGTGTTTAGTTTTATCAGTGACTGGTTAGGTTTTTTTTTTTGTGTGGTCCTGTAATTATTACTTTGCCTGTTGTAAGGTTTTAATAATACAAACAGCTGCATCATATTTTTTTTGGAACTTCAGACTAAAGGTCAGATTTAGAAAAAATAACCACAGTTATTACAAATTGTAAAAAATATAGAACTGTTTCAGATGTTGGTGCGGCTGGCTATTGTTTTCACTTTCTCTCTGTCAAATGAGTCAGATTAGAAAATTGCAGATGTGTATTTACTACAGCTTTTTTTTTTTTTAACACGTGTGCATGTTTGAAACTATCAAGTGGAAGTTCCTGTCATAGTAGCATGGTAGGTATTCTTGTTAGACAGATGTTTCATTCCAGTCATTGTTACGTCTTGCATAATAATCCCAACCTGTCTACAGGGCCAGGTTTACACGTGACCCAGATATCAAGTCTGGAGTTGTTTTGTTAATGAGTTTGAGCATGCTCTCCCATCAGACACTCACAACGGCACACACCCTAGAGTGGGCAAGAAAAACAACAGACTTTTTACACAAATGTGTGAATCCCTTTCTGTGGTTATTGGTGCTAGTGGGCAAATGATAATGAAGTGAAACAATATTACAATTGGTCTGGGTTGCACGGATAGAAAGCCATCCAGATGTACACCAGTCAACTTGGGAGTAGCATAGTTAAGTTTCCTGATTGGAAAACTTGAAAAAAAAATTCAGGTGCCAAATAGTACTTGCTTGCACTAAATACAAACCTACTAACTGTAGTAAGTGCAATCTGTAAGTGTTTACATTTAGTCTGATCAGCATTAAGATATCAGGAGGTTGTGTCAGACAGTGGCGTTCAAGTGTTTCAAGTGATGGCTTGTTTTTGAAGGGGACCCTCCTATGTAAATCCTGGGTAATTATTCCTCTGTGTTTATGGGTTTGGTTGGAAATCCCTTTCAGATTACCAAACTGGCAGGATACTTTACACAGCTCTCGAATCAGAACTTGTGCATTTTTGCAGTCTTGAGCATTGACTCCCAATGTACCATCGGCTACTTGCAAGTTGGATGTTTTTTTCCGTAGCTTCAGCCATCGTTTAAATAATTTCGCAAACATTGTACTATCCACTAGGGCTGGGCGATATGGAGAAAATCAAATATCACGATATTTTTGACCAAATACCTCAATATCGATACTGCAACGATATTGTAGTGTTGGCTATTGGTGCTTTCACAAAATATTTATACAATGACATTTTTGATAATCATCAGTAATGTGGATATAACTTCAATTTGTGTTTCTGTTCTGTATTTTCAATGATATAAAAAAAAAAAAAAAATCGATTGATCTTAAAAAAAAAGAAGTAATGTGGATATAATGACTAAGTGGGTAGAGGCAAATAATAGAACAGTTACAATAGTCTGGTAAGTTCAGAAAATGACATCACTTTACTGTAATGCAGCCTTTAAAACCAGGAAAAGACAACACTTATGCCATATCACGATATTACGATATCCAAAATCTAAGACGATATCTAGTCTCATATCACGATATCGATATATTGCCCAGCTCTACTATCCACATTCCTTTGCTGAGATCTCCAGAAAACAGCTGCATCCCTAAATATATTATATCATACAAGTTGTTTTTTTTTAAAAGCTCCAGGTTAAAAAAAAAAATATATAAAATCAAAAGGTGAAGTAAAATTACAACCCAAAGTGTTTGTTGTTAACACCCGTCACAGTTTACAGAACACCTTCCTGGTTCAACTACAGTACTTTAGTTTCCATTGTTGTGTGCACACAGTTTTCCTGTGCAAGGAAGGTTATTGTAGACACTACAGGTGCTTACAGTATATTTGGTTTTTACCTCTAAAATGGTTTTGATAATAATTAATGCCATAGTAATTAATGCCATTAATTAATTTAGTGCAAACTAAATTGTCTATGTAATACCGCACCTGCTGTGCCGATTCTCCGACCAATCTCCCGCTCCATTGTCCCCTCACTCGCGAACAAGACCCCAAGGTATTTGAACTCCTTCACTTGGGGTAAGGACTCATTCCCTACCTGGAGAAGGCACTCCATCGGTTTCCTGCTGAGAACCATGGCCTCCGATTTAGAGGTGCTGATCCTCATCCCAGCCGCTTCACACTCGGCTGCGAACCGATCCAGTGAGTGCTGAAGGTCACAGGCCGATGATGCCATCAGGACCACATCATCTGCAAAAAGCAGCGATGAGATCCCCAGCCCACCGAACTGCAACCCCTCTCCACCCCGACTACGCCTCGATATCCTGTCCATAAATACTACAAACAGGATTGGTGACAAAGCGCAGCCCTGGCGGAGGCCAACTCTCACCTGAAACGAGTCCGACTTACTGCCGAGAACCCGGACACAGCTCTCGCTTTGGTCGTACAGAGATGGATGGCCCTGAGAAGGGACCCCCTCACCCCGTACTCCCGCAGCACCTCCCACAGTATCTCCCGGGGCACCCGGTCATACGCCTTCTCCAGATCCACAAAACACATGTAGACTGGTTGGGCATACTCCCAGGCTCCCTCCAGGATCCTTGCGAGTAAAGATCTGGTCCGTTGTTCCACGACCAGGGACGGAAACCGCATTGTTCCTCTTCAACCTGAGATTCGACTATCGACCGAACCCTCCTTTCCAGCACCTTGGAGTAGACTTTACCGGGGAGGCTGAGAAGTGTGATACCCCTGTAATTGGCACACACCCTCTGGTCCCCCCTTTTTTAAAAAGGGGAACCACCACCCCGGTCTGCCACTCCTTAGGCACCGTCCCAGACTTCCACGCAATGTTGAAGAGGCGTGTCAACCAAGACAACCTCCACACCCAGAGCTTTAAGCATTTCTGGGACGGATCTCATCAATTCCTGGGGCTTTGCCACTGTGGAGTTGTTTAACTACCTCAGCAACCTCCACCAGGGAAATTGATGCCAATCCCCCCCCCCTCATCCTCCAGCTCTGCCTCTACCATAGAGGGCGTATTAGTCGGATTTAGGAGTTCCTCAAAGTGCTCCTTCCACCGCCCTATTACCTCCTCAGTTGAGGGTCAACAGCGTCCCATCCTTACTGTACACAGCTTGGATGGTTCCCCGCTTCCCCCCTCCTGAGGTGGCGAACGGTTTTCCAGAAGTACCTTGGTGCCGACCGAAAGTCCTTCTCCATGTCTTCTCCGAACTTCTCCCACACACGCTGCTTTGCCTCTTTCACGGCAGAGGCTGCAGCCCTTCGGGCCCTTCGGTACCTTGCAACTGCCTCCCGGAGTCGTCTGGGATAACATATCCCGGAAAGACTCCTTCAGTCGGACGGCTTCCCTGACCACCGGTGTCCACCACGGTGTTCGTGGGTTACCGCCCCTTGAGGCACCTAAGACCCTAAGACCACAGCTCCTCACCGCAGCTTCAGCAATGGAAACTTTGAACATTGTCCACTCGGGTTCAATGCCCCCCAGCCTCCACAGGGATGCACGAAAAGCTCCGCCGGAGGTGTGAGTTGAAAGTCTGTCGGACAGGGGCCTCCTCCAGACGTTCCCAATTTACCCGCACTACCCGTTTGGGCTTACCAGGTCTGTCCAGAGTCTTCCCCCACCCCTGACCCAACTCACCACCAGATGGTGATCGGTTGACAGCTCCGCCCCTCTCTTCACCCGAGTGTCCAAAACATATGGCCTCAGATCAGATGAAAGCGATTATAAAATCGATCATTGACCTTTGGCCTAGGGTGCTCTGGTACCAAGTACACTTATGAGCATCCCTATGTTCGAACATGGTGTTTGTTATAGACAATCCATGACTAGCACAGAAGTCCAACAACAAACAACCACTCTGGTTTAGATCAGGGAGGCCGTTCCTCCCAATCACGCCTCTCCATGTGTCTCCATCATTACCCACGTGCGCGTTGAAGTCCCCCCAGCAGAACTATGGAGTCCCCGACTGGAGCCCCATGCAGGACTCCACTCAAGGTCTCCAAGAAGGCCGAATACGCTGAACTCTTGTTTGGTGCATATGCACAAACAACAGTCAGAGTTTTCCCCCCACAACCCGCAGGCGTAGGGAGGCGACCCTCTCGTCCACCGGGTTAAACTCCAACGTAGCGGCGCTCAGCCGGGGGCTTGTGAGTATCCCCACACCCGCCCGGCGCCTCACACCCTGGGCAACTCCGGAGAAGAAAAGAGTCCAACCCCTATCCAGGAGTATGGTTCCAGAACCAAGACTGTGCGTAGAGGTAAGCCCCCACCAGATCTAACCGGTAGCGCTCCACCTCCCGCACAAGTTCCGGCTCCTTCCCCCACAGAGAGGTGACATTCCACGTCCCCAGAGCCAGCCTCTGCTGCCCGGGTCTGGTCCGTCGAGGCCCCTGACCTTCACTGCCACCCATGTGGCAGCGCACCCGACCCCAGCGGTTCCTCCCACAGGTGGTGGGCCCATGGGATGGAGGGATGTCCGCCACGTAGCTTTTTCGGGCTGTGCCCGACCGGGCTCCGTGGCAAACCCGGCCACCAGACGCTCGCTGACGAGCCCTCCATCTGGGCCTGGCTCCAGACGGGGGCCCCGGGCTTCCTCCGGGCAGGGTCACTTCATCCCTTCCTCGATTTTTCATAGGATTTTTGAACCATTCTTTGTCTGGCCCCTCACCTGAGACCACTTTGCCTTGGGAGACCCTACCAGGAGCACCAAGCTCCAGACAACACAGCCCTCAGGTTCATAGGGACACACAAACCTCTCCACCACGATAAGGTGATGGTATTTATCGCACCGTTGTGACGAAAAGAGAGCTGAGCCAGAAGGCAAAGCTCTCAATCTACCGGTCAGTTTTTGTTCCTACCCTCACCTATGGTCATGAAGGCTGGGTCATGACCGAAAGAACAAGATCCAGGGTACAAGCGGCCGAAATGGGTTTCCTCAGGAGGGTAGCTGGCGTCTCCCTTAGAGATAGGGTGAGAAGCTCAGTTATCCGTGAGGAGCTCGGAGTAGAGCCGCTGCTCCTTTGCGTCGAAAGGAGCCAGTTGAGGTGGTTCGGGCATCTGGTAAGGATGCCCCCTGGGCGCCTCCCTAGGGAGGTGTTCCAGGCACGTCCAGCTGGGAGGAGGCCTCGGGGGAGACCCAGGACTAGGTGGAGGGATTATATCTCTAACCTGGCCTGGGAACGCCTCGGGATCCCCCAGTCGGAGCTGGTTAATGTGGCCCGGGAAAGGGAAGTTTGGGGTCCCCTGCTGGAGCTGCTACCCCCGCGACCCGACCCCGGATAAGCGGATGAAGATGGATGGATAGATGGATAAATTGTCTAGTTTCTAAGATACAACAGTTCTTTAGCGTAATTATTTGCAACATCATACCTAACCAGTTGCAGCAATCTTTGCTCATAACTCAGGTGGGATCAGATAATTCTGCAGGTCAGTGGGTGGACACAAACTGGAGAATGCCACCATGCAAATTCACTTTCTCCTCATTCTGCTCATTCAGAAGGACCCATGCACTATTGTTGTCTGGAAAGTTCCAGAAATCAGAGTCGTTGAGACCTGTCGAAGGGGGGGGGGGCGTGAAGAGAATGAGACCAGTGTTAAATGACCGACCTTGTCTGAATACTTGCAGGTACTGTAGGGGTGATACTTCTCCCCCACCGCGCGCGCGCGCACACACACACACACACACACACACACACACACACAGTGTAAAGATGTCAGTGTCCAGACAAGTTGAGCAACATTCCTGTGCTGGGGGGGGGGGTAACTGTTCCTACGACTTAAGCCTTTGATTGTTTAAGTTTGTTTGTCTTTAATGTGTATTAAAATAGATGCATTTTGTTTCAATTCATACCACATATCTGCCATGCATGGCTGGAAACTAATGGCCACATTCAAATCTAGATGTGCAGTCACTTTTGACAGAGGACATTTGTAAGAATAGCCTTTTGATTTTGATTATGCAACTGACAATGTCACGACCCGTGCATTCTAACTGTATATTCAGATGCAGGAAAAGACAAGGTTGCAGAACAGATACAGAGTTTATCCTGTGACATTTCTTTTAAAGAGACCAGAAATGTTTGCTATAGATTTACGTTTTCTAAGAGTTTGTTAGAAGTGAGGAGGATTTTTCTTTTAAGTTCAGTGTTGTCTAAACTTTGACATGTAATAAGCCCATATTTTCGCTAAATGTTTTACTCCCAAGTGTCTTATTGACCTAACTGGATTTTTGCGGCTGTTGCACATTGGTGTTTTTTTTATTATCTATTTTACACAAACAACTAATTTTGGCACTTTTTTTTTTTTTAAAACAGGAAAATTTGGTTACTGAAGAACTGTGACAGATTTCACACAGACGTGATAAGGAATAATTACAGATGTAAAATAACCCCAACCAAGATGACGGTGATAGCCAATATATATTCTGAAATGTTCACTGGAAAATAACATTTGAAATAAACACTAACTTAAATAAAATGACTAAAGAAACAAAAAGTATTAAGCTTAAATATACATTATTAAAATATGTGGCCTATTGCAATTTCTGTTTGGATGTCTGCCAACATATACCAATACTATAAATCTATAAGACAATCCAATCTTCCAATAATATTAAATCACTGAAATATTGTTTTAAGCTTTACTGTGCCTGTATGTGTACTTATGTTTCTAACCAGGCAGATGTTATCAGGTGCACATGTTCTCTGCCACACCTGTAGACCCTGCATGGCTCAGACCAGTTTGTATTTTAATGTGTATGTAAATTGAAAGCTTTTCAACTTGGCCCTCCTCATTGCTCAACCTGGCATATATGTCATAGGGCTTTTTCTTTGGATGACAAAGCCACAGAACGAGTTTGGATTATATTAGATCATTTTTTTTGGAGTCAGCTCTTTTTTATCTCTGTTATCTTGAGACACCGTTACGTAGGCCTGTCACAATAACAAATTTTGCTGGACAATAAATTGTCCCAGAAATGATTGCGAAAAACGATAATATTGTCGTTCTGAGACCATTTTCATCTAATATAATGATAATGGCATAATAATGCAGGTACACCTTTTCAAAGATCAATAAACTTTTATTTCTAAAGAATATTTACCACTGGAACTGGAAGCCATTTTAAATATCCACAATATGTCTTTGCTCTCCTTTAATAGGTCGTCTTTCATGCTGTTGTACAGTTGTGGAATTGCCGTTTGCGACACGTATGTTCTCCCAGGCAATTCGTACTGGCTGTCAAATGTTTGCAGCATTCGTCGAGTGTTTGTGCGATAGACTACAGACTCTTTAAAAAATAATTGTTAAATGTAGTAAACACTAAATATTAAATTTAAATAATATATCATTCATAAATTATATCTATGTGGCTATCTGCCACATGGCAAGTAAATGTTTGTATCAAAATAGTTCTGTTTTTCAGTCTCATTTTGGCGAAGGTGCAGCTACTTTCTTCTGCTCCTCTGCTGTCTGCAGGTCGGAGCTTCGCGGGGACAGGCCTACACACCCCCACCCACACCCACACATACACAAACACTGGCGCACACACCAGACGCCAGCCACCACGTCACTTCTGTTTACTGATAGCTATCGTTTACCTCAGGCTAATTTATTAGCTAGTAAGTGGCGATTTTTGGCAGCCAGCCTTCCAAAAGAAAGCACAATGAAATTAAAAAACCAATTATTAACCGTTGACCGCCAAGCAGGTAACAGAGCCTCTGACACACTTTCCGCACTCCGTATCCGCGGACAGCTGTAGGCTTGTACCGGTTAATGTTCTGTGCATTGTCAGACACATGCAGCCACTTTCCTGAAAACGCTTGCGAGACTGACAAGTCCACAGCGGCGTGTATGTCCGAGCCTGTCTCCACCGCCTCCACCTGCAGGTTGTCAACTGTGTGCTTTGGAATGAAAGGGAGAAAACAGGACACAGAGTAACACGGCGGATATCGCTCTTATACTTTTTTTTTTTCCCTTTTTTTTTTACGCCGCCTTAACTGCAAAGTGCTGTGGGAAACCCTGCTCCAACAACTAGCGTTTTCTGTCAGCACCCTGACTCATGCGTAGTTTCCTCTTCAGTGAGTTTGTCATCCTGCTGGCTTGACTGGAATGTGTGATTTTGTTATGTGACTCTAGTAATCACTTAGCTGATAGTATCTGTTTTAACTTGGCATTCGCTCAATTCAGTCAGGAACACTCTTGTTATGGATTTAACCATTTATTGCAACAAAAAAAAAAAAAATGGAAATACAGTTATGCTTGGCATTGATGGCTCCGCTCTTGAGAATGCTCCCTGGACCAGCCAAGCAGCATGCTAAACTGAAACAGGGAGCACCATGCTGAAACCCCTCTGGGTAAAAAAAGAGTGAGCCAAAAGAAAGACATTGAAAACCATTTTAAACTTTGAGTCATGTTAGGACTCTAAACTAGGAAGGTGGAGGCTGGGGTGGTGGAGGCAAAACGTTGCCAGCAGCAGCAGTGAGTGAAGCAGCGTCAGTGTAGCAGGGATCAGTGAGGAGGGAGTCACATTTAAAAGTTCCAACCTTGATGTGAGAATGGCTGCGATTGGTATGTGTGATAGGAATGATAATTCAATCAGTGGGCGTATGACTTCAACAACTAATGCTAAGCTTAATTTTTCAGAGTAATGTTGCTGCCATTCCAGACTTTCTGCTGACTTGTTTAACCAAACGGTCATAAACATTAGCATAACATTTTGCCCAGAATGCTAGTTCTGAGCAGAACCGCTTAAGCTTGAAATACCATGTCATTAACCTTTTCATTTTTGCATCAATCTCTGAAGGGAATGCCTCGACGATATGATCTGGCTTTGATTCTGCTCATCCTTGTACGCGACAATGGAAGTTATTTACATTACATAGCTTGACCTGACATTTGTACCTTGGCAGCAAAGTCAGACTCCTCACACCAGTATGTGACATGCTGGTGGAAATTCTGGGAGACTTGTGCTTACTGCTATAATGCAGCTGACACCCACACATTCCTGGTTTTACACTTTCCAGCCTATCATTCATTGGTATTATACAGGTTTTGATTTACCAAGATTATCAATACTGTAATTTAGAATTACAATTTGACAGTTGTATGTCAAACACACTTGAAATCCACATTCAATGAATTTGATGCATTTTAGGATAAAGTTATAGTTGTGAGGTCCCTCAGTACTTTGTGTAATTAATTGATTGGATGACTTCTGTTTTCTGTCACACATCAGTTGTGAACCCATACTGTGTGTCTTTTAAATTTGAAATGTTTTTGTGGCTCTATGAAAATGAAAAAATAGTATCTATTAACAAGTCTTATTTTTCGTTTCATTGGTGCAAAGTTTTATTGACGGAGCACAGTTAAACTGTGGTTTGGTTTTTACTTTGATTAAATACACCTGATAACAAATAGTCGAGAATTTACTTAACTAGGGTTACCATAACTTTAACTCTCTTACATGACTGCTTATGGTTTGTTTTGGTTTGATGGAGCCTTTTTCAGTCACACACTGGCATAGTCGGAAAGAGGGCAGTTTTAATTATTCCATTTCAAAAGTTGACCATAGGTAAATAACTACATTTGTAAACCGCCCTAATTGGAATTTTCTTGAGTTGCTTATTCAGCAAGGTGGAGAGGGCTGTGTTGGTTTCCAAGGACAACATTGCTATCATGTTTGAAATGCCTTTGTCTGCGACTAGCAGAGAACGATGATTTAGAGTGACAGGTAAAACCAGCCAAGGCCATCAGATGCGGTGCAACGCCAAAGACGTCACGGCATTTACTGTGACATGATCACTCATGCAATGCTGTCAGATGTCTGATATGAACAGCCAAGTTCAACTACTGTAGTATAACAGTGTGCTTTCAATAGCAATGTGTGTGCAAAATGTATTTTTCTTATAGGCCTTCCACTCAAATGAACTAAAATTATCCATAAGCAGAAGATTTTACTTTTATTATGTTTTTTTTCTCCTTGGAACAACTGGGTGTGACCACCTTACACAACACGCTCAGAAGGTTTTAAGCATTATTGTATGAGGCCTGTCTTCCCTTTGCAGCAATCATTTTGGTCTGACATTAGCCATACTATCCAACCCTGAGCAAACATGAAGCTTTTATGACTATTTATGGCGCTTCCTAGCTTAAATGTAATAGATTGTTCTCTGGAAGGCTGTCATGTGTCGCACTCCCTGTAGTTGCCAGTAAACTGGAAACTAATGCTTTAATGTGCGAATACATGATGCAAGCATGCTGTGGCTCTGTGCCAAATATTAGGCAGACAAACAACAAAATACACAAATGGAAAGAAATGCAACTACTCCTGACTTGTTTCAGGCATTTTATCCATGATATGGATTGTCTCCCAACAGAGAGAGAGACATGGAAGCTAGTTTTGCTTTATGGGTGTTGGTCGGCCAATAAAGAGGTAACAATGGCCCCCTTCATGATAACAAAGACTCCTCTGATTTCTCGCCAGCTGCCTGTGAATAATATTAATCAGCCCATCCTTGAGCGAAAACTTACAGGGCGACTCCAGAGTTGTGTGCGTTTCTCTACGTGTGTGTTAGGGCTGTTGGAACGAATTCAAAAAGTTGAATATAATTCGAATAGTAAAAAAATAAATCATTACAATTGAAATGCTGAAATTACTATTCAAATGTAATTTTTTTTATAAATATATAATATAAACGTTAGCTAATCTCCCTCTTCTCATGTCACGTCTGATGAACAATAAGTACAGGAGTGAGAAACAAGGCATTGTGAGGTAACTTTACGTACCGAGTAGCGTTGGTACAGGGGGGAGTGACAGGCTGTGGCTGGAAATCGGAAGAAGGATGGGAAATAGTTTTAACATGACTTTAAAATCGACATCCACTGAGCCAAAAAGCTGAAGTTATCAATAGTTAGCTCGTTCTGGTTTCCTGACTGCGTCGCGAGTTTTGGAGCCTAGCTGGGAGCTTCATGGAGACAGCTAGCTAACGTTAATGTTAGCTGCCCTACAGCTGTCAGAGTTAGCTTTGAATTTATAAACGCAGAAAAAAAAGAAACGCCCCTTTTTCAAGACACTGTATTTTAAAGATGCTTTTGTAAAAAATCTAACTTTAGAGATCTTTGTTAATGTTTTCCATGCATGTTCAATGAACCATAAACAATGAATGAACATGCACCTGTTGAAAGACAATAACAACTTAAGGGCGGTAGGCAATTAAGGTCACAGTTAAAAGAAAATTAGGAAAGTAAAAAAACTTTTTTACTGACTCTGAAAAACACCAAAAGAAAGACGCCCAGGGTCCCTGCTAATCTGCGTGAACGGGCCTTAGGCATGGTGCAAGGAGGCATGAGGACAGCAGATGTGGCCAGGACACTACATTGCAATGTCCCTACTGTGAGACGCCTAAGACCGCTACAGGGAGACAGGAAGCACAGCTGATCGTCCTTGCAGTGGCAGACCACGTATAACACCTGCATAGGATCGGTACATCCGAATATCACACCTGCGGGACAGGTACAGAATGGCAACAACAACCGCAAGAACTGGCCAGTCTGGTGCAGTACGTGAGGAGAAGATGCACTGCAGTACTTAATGCAGCTGGTGGCCACACCAGATACTGAGGGCTACTTTTGATTTTGCCCCCCCACCCCCTCTTTTGTTCAGGGACACATTATTCCTTTTCTGTTAGTCACATGTCTGTGACAATTGTTCAGGTTATATCTTAGTTATGAAATCTTTTAATGTTCATGCAACTATTTGCATATGTTAATTTGCTTAAAATATAAAAGCAGTTGAAAGTGACAGGACGTTTCTTTTTTTGCTGAGGAGTGTGTGTATGTATGTATGTATGTATGTATATATCATTTTAACAGCTATATTCTCAGTAACGTGACAATCTGCAAGAAACAGGTTGCTTATAAATCACTAAAGTCACTAATAGTAGTGGCAGCACCATTTGGCTTAGTTATCAATGCCGTTAGCATCATGGCTAACACTATAGTTACTTAGCTAGCTAGTTTATTACAAATCGTTTCGGCTGTGCTTTTGAACATGAGGTCATTGTGCTAACCGAGAAACGTTAGCCTTTACGACAGAGCCGCTTCAATACACTTGTTAAATAATGTTTCATTACAGAGTTATCTGTCGATTTGTGTTTGTCGCTGTGTGCTTGGTGAAAAATAATGTAAACAGAGAGCGGCGTGCCAGAAATGCAATGCGCCATGATGTAGGTCCCCTTCCAGGCCAGGCTGATGTTGGAAGTCCCTCTAGTGGACAGAACGTGTAACAACAACCACATGCTTATAGTGACATTGACAGTGCATAAGCCTGAGTAGTGTAGTACACGCTGCATTTGAGCATTAAATATTCAAATTATTCAAATAGTTAAAAAAAAATTTGAATGGTATTATAGAAGACTGACAGCTCTAGTGTGTGTGTGTTAGTGTGTGTGTTTCAGTGGGTGGAGGGCATGTAAAGGGGGGGCTCAGACTTGTTGAATTCAGGGCAGCAGTCACAAAGTAGCAAGTCGCATTATATTTCGGTGTGTTTTGTAGTGTGGGTTTAAATAGGGGCCATCTCTCTCTCACTCCAGTTGTACTCTCTCTTGGCGCCCGCTTGCACACAGTGCTTGCTCTCTCTGGCTCAGCCTCTTTCCCTCCCTCTCCTTCTGTGAGCTAGTTATTCATCCACTGTGTGAGTCAGGGTGGGGATTTGGAAGACTGCTGTACCAGTCACACTTTCAGTTTACTTTCTCATTGCCTTACCCCATCTCTCTCTCTCTCTCTCTCTCTCTCTCTCTCTCTCTCTCTCTTTTTGCTGTTGCTGCCCCAGGCTGCCTGCCTGCCTGCCCGCCCTTATTGTTTACGGAGAGGCTTTGCCGTCTTGTGAAAGAGGAGTCCACGTTGGCTTTTGATGATTTAAGGGGAGAATTCTAGTCTTAAGGTAAGTTGCATAATGTTATATAGAAGTTGAACTAACTTTTGTGGAGTCTGCCTGCATGTTGAGCAGGGAAGGTTTCTGTTCTTTTGGTAATTAAGGGTATCAGGCTGTTTTTTTTTTTTTTTTTTAAATAACGGACACTTTACTGTGTGTTTAACTAATGGGTTCCTCTCAGATTTTTTTGGTTCATCATTAACTTCTACCTCGTGAGTGTGAGCTCCTTTTTTCCATCCCTATGATTCATTGACATGGCTCTCACAGGAAATCTTCCCCCTCCCTTTCCACTGTTTTAGATCTCCTTTGTAGATGTAAACCAGCCACCTCGTCAAGGTTGCCTACTGTATTGTTGAATTAGTGGTTGTGGTGGCACATACAGAATAAGTAACCGTGTGTTAAAACAACTTTATTTTACTTTGGTCACAAGAATGGACTGGTGTAGCTAAGGGCTGTAAATCGTGGACATTTCTGTTGAGAGGGAACATAACTCATTGCCTAAAGGTTGGGTGGTGAATGTCATGTGTCTGCAGCTAAATTGCTTCACTCTGTTATGGGAATACCACAGCAGACACTTTGTGGACCCCTCTCACAGTTATGAGGAAGTTCCTGTCCTCTTGTGGAACTACTGCTAGTATTGCTGATATAGCTGAGCAACAACGACCATTAAACAGTAAAGTTCAGTTGATCAGTTTGTACCGGTTCCAATTCTCAAGTAACAAGACGTTAATTGACGGAGATTAGAAATGGTAACATGGTGTCATTATGTAAGAGCTCACTGATAACTAGAGGCATGAAATGGTACAGAAGTGTCAGAGCAGTATGGTTCACTAACTGTGGTTGTTCTTGTAAAATGGTCTTTGCCAGTTGATTGTGGTTCACTGAGCTGGAATGGAAGGGGCTTTATTTTTCACTTAGGTTACAGAAATATTTTTTACTCTCTTCTTCCTGTTCACGGTCATAAGACTATCCCCCTGACTCGCACAGTCAGTTTATCATTATTAGTCTGTATTCTCTAAAGAATCACTTTAAAGTGAATCACATGTTGCATGTTCATACAGTAGTTTGAACATGAAAACCAGGAGATTTAGATAACTTGTATTCAAAAAGCAAAACCATCATATTAAATCCTATTTATTTGTAGGATTTAAAATTAAAAAGAAAAGTCTCCTTGTGCACTGTTACAGTGTCTACAACCCATTTAATTAAACTCAGAGAAGTGGCTTTTGGTGCCAAACAAACTAAATCTGTTTTCTCATTTATACAAACCTATACTACCAACCTTTAATGCATGACCAACATTATTAAGGGAGAGTTAAGATTTCCTTTTCAGTTTCTACTGGAGACAAATGTGAGGTGGTCAAACTATCACTACACAATTCATGGTCACTGTGTTAGAATAACCTCGGCCTTAACCACTTACCTGACCAGGTGGTCATCTGCTCACTTTAACTGTTCAGCATTTCTCCTCAGAACAAGACAGACTCACTCTACACAACAGACATGATGGTAGTCTTGTCGAAATGTGAGGCGCCTGATCAAATGCCTCATCTTTGGTTCAAAAGCAACCCCAGCGTTTTGTGAAAGAGTTTTCTGAAACGTCATGTATCTGATCTGTTCTACAACTGCATTTGTGGTGATAATGATAAGGCCTGCAAGGAGACAAAACTCCAGTTCAAGTTTTCACCTTATTGGTGGAAGGAAGTTAAGTCAGCAGTCAGCTGTTCCAAATTAGACTGAAATGCTGAACTCAAATCACCTGGAAGCTCAACAAGAAGGAAAGACCAGAAAGATACTCAGCTGTGCTGTAGACATGCCTTGTGGGTATAGAAAAAGCCTAATGTGAACAAGCTGCAGGTGGTATCTACAAAAGGAAGAGGAATGCTATTCAGAACCCGTTTTAACTTTGGCACAATGAATCCACAAAATATTATCCTAAGCATATCAAGGGCTATTATGTTTTGATTTTAACTGCAAAACAGGCTACATCCCAGGATGTGGCATTTCACAAGTAAGCACAAATTACATTTCCTGTTTGACATCTTGTGATAACAAAATCTTAAAAAGTTGATACTGAAGTTAGCATCCTTAATCCTTGTGTTGTCCTCCGGGTCCCGGTGACCTGGTTACACTTAGTAAAACTAAAACTGGTAAAATGCATAGCTGTCTTTATGCTGTATCCCTTCTTGCTGTTCACCCTTGTTAGCTCTGCTCCCTGCTCTTCATTCCTCAGCATGAAATCATGAGCTGCTAATTATATTGGCTTAAGGCGGGCTGTTCTATAAGGCCTCGGGGAGCGAAAACTCAGAGCATTGTAGATTGTGTAACAATAGCGTGGTGGGAGGAGACCGCACCCTGTATGTCCTCTACTTTGTGAACACGCTTTATAGTTTACACTTGAAATGGTGAGCCTTTGTGAACAAAAAAATACGCAGGTCTGAAAACCATAGCAACATTCATGTGTACTGATTTGTAGATGAACTGATAGATTCAGTTCGCAGTGGCAGTTCTCCAATAAATGTGGTTGCTACATAACAAGAAGCAGTACGTTTTGGTTTTAAGGATCTTGGATATCAATGTCAGAGGTCTGCGGTTTGTGATTTTAGTTCAATGATCCGGAACCTTCCCTTTTTTGCTTTTAGTTTGGTTCATTTGAGGAGAGCAGTTTAGCTTGACTCCTACACACAAACAGCAGTAGAGTGCCACCTAACTGTGAGATAAGGGACGCCCTCCCAGTTCCCTGTAGCACCTCCTCTCTGGATATCAGGCCATGTCTCACGAATGGTTGGAGCAAAGCATCCTGGTATTTATTGTTGGGACTGTTTGTTTAGTGAGAGATGAGCTGCTCTGTTGCGGTAATTGCATTTCAGTCCCACTGAATCAGGACATGTCTCAAAATGCTTCTCCTTGAAGGCATTTATTGGTCCCATGTGATTACCAGGAAGACCCAAGCAATGAATAAGACATGTGATTTCTTTTTTTCAAAGTTTTTATGTAATCCATTCTAGAATGTCTCTAGAAATGTTAATGTCTAGGAAAAGTGAACCACTTTTTAAGCCGTAAGGTTTCAAACAGATGGGCAAGGATAATGGTTCATTTGACCTACTTTTACACATCCAAAAAGATGTCAGAGATGTGCATCCTTTTTTTGGACCTTAAAAAAAAAGATCAAAATAGTTTTCTTCTCACTATTTGAATTGCTGTCATGGGAGTGGTGGAAGAATTGCTGCTTTGTTTGGCTTTGACAGAAAGGTAACGATGAGCTTATTGGGTTTTTTTTGCAGATAATTGGGTCACAACAATACAAGACGGCAAACATGCTTCGAGAGATTCAGGCGATGGGCTCACATGCCATGGATATCTACGACTACCTCTTAGCGGGAATTGGTAGGTGATTTACCTGACTAAATATAGAAGATCACTCTTTTTATTGTTGTTGTCTAATGTATTTTTTGTCTTTTTTTTTTTTTAGATCCACGGCTGAAGGAATATCCACTGATGCAGAATCCTATTCCCATGTCCTCAATATTGCTGTGTTACCTATTCTTTGTAATGTACCTTGGACCTCGCATAATGGCCAATCGAAAGCCCTTCCAGCTAAAGGAAGCCATGATAGTCTACAACTTCACGCTAGTGGCACTGTCAGTATTCATTGTCTACGAAGTAAGCCACTGCTACTTTACGTCTCCAACATTTAAAGATTTGTAATTAAGTTACTTTCTACACATTTTAAACATTTCATGTGTTGACATGGCTTAATTTGTGTAGTTTTTGTGTAATTTATATCTGAAAGGATCACTTTTTTGTTCTTACTTTGTACCTATGACTACAAACCAAGTAAATAAGATGTTGTTATTTAGTTCCTGATGTCTGGTTGGGCCACAACATATACCTGGCGATGTGACGCAGTTGATACGTCTGACAGTCCTCAAGCACTTCGAGTAAGTCCCCTCTAACTACTTTGTCATATACAATTCCTCATTTAACGTGAAGTGAAATGATTATTTTACCGAGTCTTTGTTCTCCTCACCAGATGGTCCGAGTGGCCTGGCTGTTCTGGTTCTCCAAGATTATTGAGCTCATCGACACAGTACGTTCAGTCTTTTACTTGACCGCCTTGATGTGCAGTTTTGGTCACAACAGCTGGGCTTTAACTAATCAATAACCTCTTTCGGTCAGATGTTCTTCGTTTTGAGGAAAAAGCACGGCCAGGTCACCTTCCTGCACATCTTCCACCACTCCTTTATGCCCTGGACCTGGTGGTGGGGAGTTGCCTATGCTCCTGGTGAGTACACATTAACAAAATCTTGATTTTTCAAAGAATTTGAAAATTATTAATGGAGGAGCATCCGCAGGTTGTAGCGTTGTTACGTCATCCTGCAAACCAATCTTTGTAGCTACATGACCTGTACAATCAGCAACACTGTCCTCCATTTGGTTTCTGCTTGTCTTGTTAAAGAAGCTTGTGAGAGTTCTGTTTAGTCATACGAAAATGATTAACCAAGTTTCTGACCTTGCGAGATAAATCGAGAATGTAGAGGACATAGAGGTTTTTTAAAGGTCTGAGTCGGCCTAATCCTGTTTGTGATTATTACCCCAGGTGGAATGGGATCTTTTCATGCCATGGTGAATTCCTCCGTCCACGTCATCATGTATTTCTACTACGGCCTTGCTGCTGCTGGACCACGCTTCCAGAAGTTTTTGTGGTGGAAGAAATACATGACTGCCATTCAGCTGGTACAAACACCCTATTTTCCTGTTTATCAAATAATTAATTTTTCATTTGAATTGTGCTACTTGTAGGCTTCAGGGATCAGCTCCAGGACAGCATGATGTAGCTTGAATGCATGTTCTGTCGGCACGTTTTTGAAATCCCAAGTTAATGTCTCCGCTCCAAAGGCACCAAGACAAATTCCTCCACATTTATTTATAGTAAGTGCTTGGCTGACTCCTGATTTCTTCCCAACAGACCCAGTTTGTTCTGGTATCTCTCCACGCTACCCAGTATTACTTCATGGACAGTTGTGACTATCAGTTCCCAATGGTGCTCCACCTCATCTGGATGTATGGAACCTTCTTCTTTGTGCTCTTCTCCAACTTCTGGATCCAAGCTTACGTGAAGGGTAAGCGGTTGCCAAAACAAGACGTAAAGCAGTGTAAGAACGGCACAGCTGTCCACACCAACGGCAAACACCACGAGAACGGCATTAACCACGGAACCAGCAACGGAGCCAGCAACAGCTCTGCTCCCCACGAGAATGGCAGCATTCACGTGAGCAAGATGAAGAAGGCCTAGGACCCCTGGAAGGAAACACCCAAGAAGTATGACCCAGTGAAGCTGTTAAAACTACGGATTCCAAAGATAGTTTTGGCTGTGTTTCTTTTCTTGTTTTTGGGTTCATGTGCAACACATGGCGAGATGACGTGGTCAATGATTTCCACAGTTAGGGTCCCCTATTTGGTTGGTTTGTTTTTTTGAGTTGGTAAACCATTTATGGAACAAAATGTATGAAGAGAAGATGTTTTCACTTAAATGTTATCTTCACTGATTTTGCAACAACCTCTAGTTCAGTATCACACTGGTGGCCTTTTCACCCCACTTGCCTTCACTACTTATCTGACCCCCCACATCATCCTGAGCCCCCTGTGGACAGATGACTGTACAGTTTTATCAAACTTGAAAATACTTTTTGTAAATAGTTTTACAGCAAAAAAAACAAACAACTAATTGTATTAGTATGCTTTAGACTTTCTAAATGTTGTTATATTGTGTATTTAAAATTAAATGCCAATAAATTCAATTTAAAATTTTGTGCGTCAGTATTTCCACGTGCAGTGTAGGCGCTCACTTTATGTGTAACTTGCTGAAAAGGTTTTCGGTTCTAGTTGTCGGGGCTTTGGGGGTAAACTTGGACATTGTGCTGTGTTGCAACAAAGAAGAAAAGCATTTTGCGTTGCTGGCTTGAGCCTCTTGTCTTGGCCATCCCAAGTATGTGGAGCAAGTAGGAGGTAAACAAGAGCCCCATTCTGCTTTGTTTAAATTCATCATTCATCGTAAGAGGCAGAGAGAAAGCATCCTGCAGACCGGATCTACACCCACTCAACTCAACCATCAGCTGGTTCATCAACATCACTGTTTTTTGTTTTTTTTTACATCCATTCAGCCTGCAAATGGATGCAATCAATACACCACTGATCCAGTACATACAATAGTGGTAAACTGCTTTGTTTTTATTTATTGCAACATACCATGTCACAACTGTAAGTTAACCCTCCTTTAAAGTTGCTTTATGAAAATGATCTTGAGGGCAAGAAATAATTGTATTCATTATATTATATCTATTATATATCGAAAGGTGTTTCTTACATTCTAACCCCCTCATGTTTGAAAATGGGGTGGGCAAAACATTAGAAACTAAAACAGTTAAATGTATACCTCTTTGATAGTGCCAATCAAAACTCAACATTATTATCTTTACAATCAAGCTGTTGTGTTGAATTGCATTTGATTTTACAGTTGTACCTAATAAAGTCACTGAGTGCAGATTTTGTGTGTAAAATCTGAAAAGTAGTTTTTTTTTTATAGATATTGGAATTATATAGTGGTTGGAACAAGCGTTGTGGAGAAAGAAAATACAATAATTCCCTCTAAAATGTTGTGAAGTAGACGTATAAAGCAATGTTAAGTAACTATGTTAAGGAGAGGGTTCCTGGATGAACAGGCAGTATCTCGTTCGTTGTTGCAAGTTTAATTCCAGGCTGACATTACATTTCAATAGCAATCCATTAAAATACATCCAGTAAGAAAACATTATTTAGGCATTCATTCAGTGTGCATCAAATTGCTACATATACAGTACATCATGTTCTTCAAGTCATTCTCTTTTTCTCTTTGCTTTAAGGTCGTGGGGCTGAATCCAGCTCCCACTTTTAAAGGTATTCTCCATACGGGAATTTGTATTGAACATTGTGACGTAAATGATATCAAGGTATGAAGTTGCTATTGCTGTACAGTGTACGTTGTACAGTGATCTGATGGTCCATCCTAGGTTTCATGCGTACCCAGATTGTCTGCTGCAGGGCAGGGTGAGATCATAAAATCACTAAGAGTCAGACCACTTCTCTCTACTCGTGAGTGGATGAGATGGATGCAGACCTTGGATGTGGTCTGGTTCGCCCTTTGAATGCTTTTATTGCCCTGAAACTGATAGCAGCACTGATGAGAAGTGCCAAAGACAGAGTTATGGTCAGGGTTAAAAAGATGAAACAATGGCGTGTGTGTGTGTGTGTGTGTGTGTGTGTGTGTGTGTGTGTGTGTGTGTGTGTGTGCCCTCTAAGTGATGTTCTCCAGGATATAAAAGATAAGCTCCATCACCATAGGCTTGTCGCCTCTCTTCCGCCCCCTGCTGTGGATGACAGGGATCAGCACGCTATCCAGGGCGTTTAGGTACTGAGCTGGGAGGGGCTGCCCATTGCTCCCAGCTACAAATCCCACCTGCAATTACAAAACAAACCAACAGGAGCTTGTGTTATAAACGTTACAACTATATGCATTATGTGAGTCATATTTTACATGGTAAATTTATTTATTTTTGGCCATGTGAGAGAGCATCTGAAACTTATCTTTAAAGTGTTAGGAGAGTGATACCTATTCTGTAGCATAGAAATAAATGTCTCTGCTAAATAAAGTATTGAAAGATGAGTACTGGTAAATATATATATATATATATATATATATATATCAAGGTTCTAATGGCTTCATTTTATGCCTTTATGGGCTGATAATCCTACCCAAAACATTTCCGTAGACCTACATAAAACCTATAAAAAAAACTTTTTTTAGTAGTTACCACATGTACCACATGCTATTTCCAGGAAATTAAACATTTCTGTAGCATAACAATTTTTTTTAATGGCAGAACACGTCAAAAAGCCACATTTCTGTCTTCACTCAATTCTGAACCAGTATGTACAGTTTATCTCTATTTCGGCTTTGTAGGGCAGTAGGCATGATGCAACCTTATTATGGGAGGTTAGTAACAATGTGTCGTTGTGACTCAGCCAGTGTTGCAGTAGATCAGTAGATAGGTCTTGTTCTCACTTTTTAAGGTAACGTCTCAGAATCGACTGCATTTTTCCTTGGCCTTGTCTAGGTCTCAGACTATTTCAAGACCACAACTGCTGGGAAATCATTAAATTGCCTGTGCATTGTCTGATTTATTTGTTAACATCATACTGTGATTGGATGTAAAACTTCCCGCTTCAAATGCAACCAAGAAATTGACTCATGTCAAATTTTAAATTCATGTTAACAGCTGTCAGTCCTTCACACGCAGTCAAAGAAAGTGAATGCGAGAGACAGGAGAAGAAGCTGTGGCTGTCTGCTAGATCTTCTGTTGTGAAATTTGGCTAACTAAACCACAAAGAGTTGCAAAATAGCGTCCAAAAGAAAATACACAGCAGTATTTAAACTCTGCAATGCATCGCTGACTGAGACGACTGGACCACGACAAACTTTTATCGGCACTTAGAAAGTAAGGATAAAGAAAAGTAAGCTAAGTGTAAGTGACGTTTGCAAAGCTAGCTAGCTAATGGTAGCAATCGGAACTCTTCAGGAATCTCTTTCCCCCTTACCCAAGGAAATTTAGCAATTATAAGCTATAAAAAAGGTGAATAAATAACATCTTCATTTGATTTCTGTGTGTGTTTTTTTGTGGGAATGTGGATCTTTCAGATCAATTAGAGCAGTGCTTATGGTTTGCATGTTCCATGTTTTATCGTAAGTGTGTCATGCAGTGTGAGACTCGCACTGGTCTGGTCTTGGTCTTGACTCGGTTTCACCCTTCCTTGGTCTTGGTATTGACTGTCTCAACCCTTCAAAGTCTTGGTCTTGTCTCAGTCTCGATACATTCTGGTCTTGGTCATGACTTGGTCTCGGGTTTAAGTGGTTTTGACTACAACACTAGACTCAGCTCAGTGATATTAAATACCAAACATCCTTTCTGACCTCTTGAGAGTGAAAAGCAACACGCAGACCCAGTTTGGCCATCCCGTCCTCTTTCAACAGTTTGAGGTGTGGACACAGTGCCAAGCAAAACGCCCGGGCGATCCGCTCCGTTAACCGGTCGTGTTCAGCAGAGTCACTCGCTCCTCCTTTGGGATGATCCCTCCTCTGCAGGAAGAACACCTGCACGACACATACACAGAGATGTGATGGGAGGAGAAGACAGTTTCAGACGGACTAATGTTGATATTTTTTAAGCAGATCATCATATGTACTTCTGTCCAGCGGATAATCTTCCCGTTTTCTTTGTACTCTGACTTCTGAAACATCTTCGTACTGCTGATGGACTCCATGGATTTCCCATCGATGGGGCTAATAACTCTGGAGGATACAAACACACATTACAGGTACCAGTCATTTACAACATACGTAGATCAGAAATTGAAATGCAGTTGTTATATGTTATTATTATATTGTTGTCTTTGAGCTCCAGAGCTTCATTCTGCCACATGAACATCAAACAGGGACACGCTCACCCCTTATTCACAGCGCATTTCTCCTCCACCCACTGTACACAAACACGTTCCTGGCTGTCTGATTGGTCAAGACGTCCACAGGTGACAGTGTAGTCTTTCATCTCCCGTAGCGACCTTCGGAGCTCCGCCATGGTTTCCACGGTGATCTGCACCATCAGCCCATCTGGGGAGAGGGGACAGCGATACAGGAAAAACACGCACACAAACAGACACACACACACACATATACACACTCACATGCATCAACATGTACACACGCCTAGACAAACAGTCTGTTAAAATGTACACAGACACACACATACAAAGATCAATACATTCTGAATCAACCAGTTTTAAAGCAGGGGTGTTAACATGCACTACTTAGTAAAAAAAATTATGTCAACAATGAATTTCCTGCAGGGCAGGAAAAAGTCAAGGTGAACCTGAGTCCCCTCTGAGCGGACATCCTACCTTCTACGATGCTGGACTTTGCAAGGTATCCTGCAGATGCTTTGAGTGCACTGCTGAATATAAAAAAGCATGATCCGGTGACTGCAATAAAAGAAAGAAAGCATAATTAAAGACACTCTGTGGCTTCAATCCTGTTACAATCTTTATTATAGTGACAAGAAAAAATGATCATGTAGTGCAATCTAGTGTTATAAAAAGGAAGGTGAACTTCTTTGGTCCTGTGGGCCACTTGAGCTCTTTGTTCCGCTTTGGGAAGTTTTAAAAGCTAAATACTGTTGAATCATGTCATCTATATTCTTTATCTGCTTCTTCCAATACAATTAAATCCATTTTGGCTGCACATTTATTTGTAATGGTGGAGTCAATGTAAATATATGTTTCACCCCTTATAGTCCCCCCTTGTGGCAATTCACATTTCTGATTGCAATGAATGTCCTCCACTACTACTTGATTGTGTTACATTAAGTCCAGACTCTGATATCTTGATGTCGCTCACAGTATGCTGTGATGGCCCACCTTTGCGCGGCTGATTGTGGATGCTGATGGCTTGGGTCTGGTACTGGCCATCCTCTCCTTGCACACAGATGAGGTGAGAGTCTGCAGTCTCATTGAAGCACGCCCCAATGGCAAGCACATGCTCATTGGATTTATTCAAAGCCTTCATTAGCTAACGAGAGGGAAGGATGACAACAAAAAATAGCATAAACATTATTATTAACTCTGTGATGCATTTAAAATCGTAGTCTTACCTCATTATACCCAGTGGTCGGTATCTTTATGCAGGTCCTCTGAGCTTCTAGATCCACAGTGAGCCCTGGCACCATTGGTAGGCTGTAACGGTAATTCCTAAAGTCCTGGAACAGGATGGGAGGAACAGGTCAACATCAGTTATGGGAAGTTTGGTCAAAGTTAAAACACCAAAATTAACTTTTAATGGTGGGAAATGTGTTTGTTTTTTTTAACAACACCAAACAGAAGTAGTTACAAAATGTCATACTCACAACTAACAGTCTCATTATGGTGTGGCCAATTTCCCCAAACAAGGGCTTCCTTAAGCGCACACTGTACAGAGGACACGGGTAAACTGGAACAAAAAAGAAAGTGGGTAACTGAAGAGGAAACCTCTAGCATTATCGATGTAGTATTTAATACCGGGGCCTGGCTTACATCTGTATTCGGCCCCCAATCGCAGCATGAGACGCAAAGGAAAGGCTTTGGCCCAGGTCACCTCTGCTCTGTGGACCAGCAGGCCAAAGAGGTAGGGCTGGTTTGGCAGAGGTAGACCTTGAAGGGACTGGAGAGTGGAGCGTATGTACAGGAAGCCTGCATGCTCCTCGCTGCCTAGGAAACTACTGCCAAACAAGGATAGCGACAGGTGTTTCACAACCTTTCCTGCAGAAACGCACAGGGAAAAGGACACGTGTAACTGTAGCAACAAAAAACACTTTGAGGGAGATGACAGTCAGTACATGGTAGGCAGTTGGAGGTGGGGTGGATTAGAGTCTAAACATAGGCAAAATTCTATACAACATATCTCTACTTTACTATACTATCTGTGTGTGTGTGTGTGTGTGTGTGTGTGTGTGTGTGTGTGTGTGTGTGTGTGTGTGTGTGTGTGTGTGTGTGTGTGTCTCTGACCTGTGAGGGTGTCCCTGTACAGCTGGATGAAGTGGCTAAAAATGTCTTTGGGGAAGCTTTTCTCTTCAGGAAGGCACTGCAGCAGCACCACCACCTCCACCTGGCCCACAGCATGCATTCCCTTTGTCGTCACACACCAGCACTTCCTGTTAACATCTGTCACACACGGCACAACATCAGGAGTCTAAAAGCACAGTTTTTTTGTTTTTTTTTACTGAAATACAGCTAGTCATCCTTTTTGTAATCACTAATAATTATTATTAGTTATTTGTAGTATCACAGCAGCCCTGTACTTGATTGTGTACAATATGTTGCCATTGTATCGATCGAAACGTACAGTTGACCAGCTTGACCATAGCAAGTAGGTTGGCATTGAGGACAAACACCAGGGGCTTGGGCCTGCCACTCTCCAACTCCTGAATAAGCAGCATCTCAGAAGGCTGCTCCTCCACAGTGTAATCTGATGCAGGAAAACACATAGTAACACTGCTGTTAGACTGTGTATCTTCTACGACTGCACATACTGGCACAGAACAGTTTTTTTTATGACATTGTACTTTTATCCATCGTAAGCTAATAAAAGAGCTAACTTCATGACTTCAAGATACACGTTTAAAAAGGAACTCATAGCTGTGTAAGGATTAACAACCGTTGTCTAAGCCGGGCCCTAATAAAAATGCAAGGACAGGTAGCTTTTACTAATTTACTAATGCTATTATTTTAAAATGCCCCTGTTTAACCAGGCAAGACAGGGCCCACATTATCAATTACAGTAACAACACTACAGGGAGTAGTCATGACTTTTAAGTGGGAATAATCAAAACATAAATACACTAATCGCTACTTCATCTTTTGTTCAGAACAGACAAGCTTAAAATTGTTCATTTAAGAATATCCAGCATTTCTCTTTAATTGCTAGTGTCACTTTATTTTGCTGCTTCAGTTTGCTCTGCCTTTTGTCATCACTACATTGTCAACTGCTCAACATCAGAGACCAAACTGGTCTTTTTTTCTTTTTTAAAGATTATTTTTTTTGACTTTTCTGCTTTTAATTGACAGGACAGCTAGGTGAGAAAGAGGGGGAAGACATGCAGGAAATCGTCACAAGTCAGACTCGAACCCTGGATCTCTGCATCGAGGCATAAACCTCTAAGTACATGTGCGCCTGCTCTACCCACTGAGCCAACCCGGCCACATCAGAGACCAAACTTCAACCTCTTGTGAATACCTCTTGTGCTGCCTGATTTGCAAACTGCCTTCTGTGTGTTCCTCTCCTCTTATCTTCGCACCATGCAAGATATGAGGACACCAAGAAACAGGCTGAGCACATTTCAAGGAAAGGGAAATACCAGCATGTGCGCCATTAATTAAAAAAAAAGTAATTTTGCCTCTCACCCTTAAATTGGATGGAAGCTGTCTTACCTCCTTTGACTCCTGTGGAGGTGAGGATGGGTGGCAGGCCATCCAGGGGTATGAGGTTGGCCGAGCTGCTCACTAAAGCTGTGGTGCCCCAGCCATAAGGACCACAGGCCTCCTGGAGGAAGAGGGAGGCAGAGGAGTGAGCCCACTTTTTTTGTCAAATCTTTGTTGTACAAACTATCCGAGTAATTATAGAACAAATATGTTCTGTGTTATATTTTCGATGATCCTACATTGATATTTGTCCCATGTGGCCGCAAGGCTCTCCTGATCTGTGGTGAACCCACAGGACTTCTAACCCGCCCGTCCAGCGCCCGTCTAATCAGCGGTGAGAACCCTCTGACTGGTGTGGTCGGAGCAGACTCTGACTGCTTATTGGGGAGCATGTCCTCTGCAAACCACACCCTCCTTTTTCCCCTCGGAGGCGTACCTGAGGAGAGGATGTAATTACTTCTGCAAATTTTCAATAAAAAAAAACTGTGAACTTTACCAAAAAAGTATGTCTGTGCTCACTTTTGAGGAGGGTTGAATGACAGGAAACACAAACTCGTCCTTCCTTGCCATCCAGATGTGTGAGTCTGAACTTCAGATTGGAGCAAAGTGCACAAAAAACCTGACAATACACACATGCACATGCACACACCACATAAGGACAGACACACATCAAACACGTCAACAAGTCACTCGAGAACATCTAATCCAATTTAACTTGAAATGCTGCACAACATTTTTCCTCACCTTTCCGCAAGCACGGCAGTGATGCCTCCTCTTGGTAAATGTAAACTTGACCCCACACTTCATGCAGACCTGTGCCTGAGCATCAGGAACCCACACTGGAGCTACCTCCCCGAGGACAGTGCCTCGATCCTTGGATAGAATCCCAACAGGGCTCAGCTGGGATTCGTTGTCAGGATCCAGAGGCGAAGCTGCACAGTCCCCCATCGCTCCATCCCCACTGGCTGCCTGGGCCTTGCTGCTGTTCATTTCGTCTCCTCCCTTAGATCTGACCATCTTAAACTGGCCATGTGTCTCCTCATGTGAGAGAGTAGAGGGTGCTGCTGTCGCCTCTGAGCTGCAGGACTGCTCTTGCTGCTCCAGCCTGCTCTCCTCCAGTTCCTTCTCCTCAACCACAGAGTCCTCCTTTGATAGGAGAGCATGGGTCGGCTTCTTCTTCTCCTCTGCCACCTCTTCGTCCTCCTCCTCTGGCCACGCAGCCTCGGCAGGGCTCAGCACCAAGGGGCTGGAAGACTCCCCGAAACAACTCTCACCCCATGTGGAGATGGCGGTCACAGTGCAGCTGCCTTCCTCCAGCTGGGAGGGTGAAGCAGTTTTGGCAGGATGTTCAGATGGTTTCTGCTCACATGGCCCGAAGCTGCTTCTGACTGATGTGTCTGAAGAGGTCTTAGACGGAGATTCTGGTCTGATTTGGCCGCAAGCCAGTCCTGGTTTGGACACATCCCCATCTTTGAGCACCAGCAGGCAGGGTCTGTTCAGCCAGTGGTGCTTGGTGTCCTGAAGAGACGGATTGTCTCCTTCATCTGTTTCAAGGGGGAACATGATGATATCATGAACCCTCAATGTCTCTATCACTCTTTCTATCAAGCACACACACACACCATGCATGTATGCTCATTAATAATGACTCACTAGGTGGAAATGTTCACATGTGCTAAGTGGCCATTTAGCAGCATGTGATAATCTGTTTCATCACCTCAAACACACAGACAACAGCTTTCAATCATCACTAAAGGCAGCATTAGCACTCCATCGCCCTTGAGAGGTGTGAGCTCACAGAAAAGACCACATGGTTGAAAAAAGAGGACAAGGTTTCTTGAGGACTAAATATTGATGTAAAACCAATCGTACTTGTATAAGCAATTGGTGATAGGCTACCATGTAGCTGCTGGTTCCCCAGAGAACCAGCAGTTCAATAGTGGCGCTGTGTTTGATCGGCTGTCTAGCCTATAGCATCTGTTACCATGAGGATTTACAGATGTTCTTTCTGTTGGCTTGCAGGTGTTCACACTAAAACCTTGACTGGTTCTGTGTATTGGCCCATCTGTTGTGTGCTTTTGGTGGTAAAGACAAAGACAAATGAACAAATGCTTATGGTAACAAATGCTTTGCACATTCCAGTTTAGTTTCCCACTGATCATCACCTGCATATCGTGTTCAATTGAGCTGACTGTACAGTAAAGTGTGTATCATTGTAAATATAGTCTAATGAGCCATTTGATTCTGAATGACTGCATTCGTAATCTCAACGTCGTGAGATTCTACATAAAGACAACTATAGGCTACCTTCTCTGATTAAAGCCAATTACTGTTTCAGCACCCTTCTCTCATATGGCAGTTACGTAATAACCAGTAGGCTACTGTTTAGTAGGCCTGCCAGCACGAAAGAGAGTTAATGTGTCCATAGCGGGTGTTTCAGTGATTCATAAAGAGTTATTATGAGTCAGGCAGGACTTAAATAAGCACTAGAAATCATACACTAGCCTACTGCTATCCGGGTATTATTGGCTCTTCTAATTTATATTTGACGTAAACGATCTCATCTAATTGTCCAGGTTATCCTGCATTGCAGCTCCTTCACACACAAAAATACATAACAAGAAAGGCGGGCCGTGTCACTCCTGCTGCGGGCTCCAGAGTGAAGATTCCCCGACACGGCGGAGGGCGACACCGATCCGGCTGACTGGAGCGATCGCTTTAACGGGACAGTGACGCATTCAACACACACGTGCAAATGTTTAATCCGCTCGCAGGCACCGAAGCCGGCGGCAATGCGACACTCACCCCCGCACCCCGTTACATCAGACCAAGCAGGACACTTCACTGAGGTGATGTTTACTGAGGAGTCTGCGGACAACGCGTGTATGTAGCCTACGCAGCCTGTCTTCACACGGGAATGTGCGCAACACACACACACACACACACACACACACACACACGATGCGGACTACGCGCGCGGCCAAATGCTGTATCAGCGATTCTCTGTGACAAACACAGACGCGCAGTATCATCATCCTGTAACGCACACGCGATGGATGGGAAGTAAAGCATCTCGACCCCGTTACAATCAACACCATTCTTACCCTCAGTTATCGCTCCCAAAAGGCTTTCATTCTCGTCATCCCGCGCAGAGAAGAACTTCAGCATTTTATCCTGTTAACATGTGAGAGCCGAGGAACACGGACTCAAGCAGCAGTGCCTTGTTCACAGCTGGAGGATGGGATGATTTCGCCTCTCTACCCTCCTCTCTGTGATATCCCTCCTCCCCTGTGCCTCTCTGCAGCTCTTTGAAGAAACTCAAGAGGTGTGCAGAAATGTCCCTCCCCAGTTTGCTTTCTACACAGCCCGCAGGACACTGTGCAGGCCAAGACAACAGCTATGATGCCAGATATGAAAAGCAGTGGCTGCATGCACAACTGGTCATACTGTAGTTTTTTTTTGTTTTGTTTTTTAATTAGTAGATCATTTCCATGCAAAACTGCACAGTAAAATCTTCTTTGGATGACAACCATCAATATTTACACAACCTTGTCAATGACCACAGCACCATCTAAAAAATGTTAATCACCTTTATTTTGTTTCATAAACAAAAAGTCTTAAGACTAGCTTTAATGACCACAGTAATCCTGACCATGACTGACAATGTGGTGAAGGGCTTTAACCATTTACCAGAAGGGAGTATTTTTATTTTATTTTTTTTTCAAGTGCACAAGCCAGGCTGACTCGGACATCCGTGGTTCCATCGTAAAATAGAAAAGTCTCTGGTTTGTGGGGATAGTGTCTGATATGTCTGGATGACTAGACTTAATTTCAGTCCAGCCCGTGTGCACATGAGCTTCATGTGCGTCAGTTTGCCTCGTTCTTTGATGCTTCATCAAAGTTCTCCACCAGATCTGCAAAACAACAACACAATGTGAATTATTACACTCAAAGAAAACTACTTTGCATGATAGATGTTTTACCCTACTACCTTTCCAAATGATATAAAATGCACTCGGCTGAATTATTTAAAAAGGATTGCAGTAGACAATATTCCACTTTCACAGAGTGAATCTTTTTTTTTTTTTTTAAAATCAGACTAAATAATAGACTTAGCATTATGAAAATTAGTTTCAATATGTGTAGACACAAAAAAAACTATTTAACTGTCATAATGGTGCATACCTGGAACATCATCATCCTCTTCCTCAATGTCCTCTGCCTTTGGAGCCTTGCTGTCGAGAGCTGAGATGAAATGAACAGATACAAAAAAAAATATATATATATATATATATATTATAGCTATAGCTTTGGCTATTGAATGATTGTAACCGGATTCTCTGAAAGAATAAGTCTGGAGATATATTTTATATTTTTCTTATTGTCAAAAAATTCCATGAAAAGAGCAAAACAAAATGCATTCCTCCTACTAACAAACATTTTCTGTGAGACCAAAGCCTGATGTATCTTTTTCCTCTGTGCCATAGACCTCTGTAAATATTGATTGGAGCACTGAATGTAATCCACCGCTGAAAATCGTCCCCAACAGATACACTACTTAATCCTGTTTGAGTAAAGTCTGCTAAAAAACTAGTGTCCTGCTGTTATAGGACATTGTTTTGCCCTTAAAAGAAGAAACTATATAATTGTGACCGTTTTTTTTTTTTTTAACATTTACTTTATATCTTCAGTAGGAACGAATGTGTTTGTGGCCGAAATAAAAACGTTAATGGAAAAAAGGGAGAAACTTTAGGAAGAGCAAAAGAGCAACGGAGGAGGGATTTCAATGTTATCTGAGCCAATCGGGCAGCACAATAACTAATGGTTGGTCACTGGCTGTTACGACACGTTAATATCAGTCCTTAGCCTGTCCACAAAGCTACACCTGCACCTATCTTCTCCTTGAGAAACAGTTGATCTTGACTTGCATTGGATTTTTCTATACATAAATGGCTTCAGACCAAATTATTCCATCACATGGACTTGCACTTTATATTCAAGCTGCAATAGGGATGACAAGTATGTAAACATACACCACCCTCATCATCCTAAATCCCAGAGGAGGTGTGAACTTACCTAGGAATGAAATTGTAATCTAACTGTGGTGTCAGGTAGAGATGCTTCTTCCCCACAGGAAGTGACTAATCTTTTCTAAATGACCCTCCTTTTTTACAGGGATAGTGTGAGGTCTAACCCTTATTTTCCCCAGTGCGTGTCTGCGCTGCGTTTCGGAGGCGACCCCCGTGAGCAATCGCGGCCATTCGAGTCAATGCTTGACATTCCACCAGTCGTGGCGCGTCCCAGAAGCGTGTGTGAAGCGTCTCTCCGCTCCGCTAAAGATAGGCGCCAGGTCTATTTTCACGCGAGCCGTTCAACAGGCCGGGCAGGAAGTGGGATAGCGAGAACATCCGGTCAATTTACCAAAAGACACCCCCCAAAATCGTATACGTCTCCTCTACAACACCACGGACGACAAGAGATTCATTTCGTAGGTGGGAAAACGTAATAGACATCACAGATCCTTTTTATAAGGACAACGTCAGAAAAGAGAAGGCATGGAGTTTAATTGCAGGAGTGCTTAGAGTGGAAGGTAGATAATAGTTAATAAACACGTAATTGTTCTTTCAAGTACTTGTAGAGAAGACAATAAAATCTGCGAGATGCTCTGCTTCTGCTGCGCTCCCGGTGTGCTATGGCGTGTGGCGGAGGAGCTGGAACGCAGCACGGCCTAGGGCTGCACGATATGAGGAAAGTATCTAATTGCGATTATTTTGACTGACATTGCGTTATGATTCATGATATTGGAGGGAATGATCGTTTTTGTATCATTATGATTATAGTGTGATTTTTGCGAGGATCTGTAGCGAACAAAGATTTTTTTCTTTAGTCTGTAGGACACGATTTGTAGGCCAGGACATCTCTGCAGCACCACAATACTTAATTCAGAATGGTTTGACACATATTTTGCCATTAACAAATATTGCGCCCCCCTGTGATTTGGATATTGCACTAGTCCATATTGCGATTTCGATACAACTGCGATTAATTGTGCAGCCCTAAGACTCGCCCAGTGAAAAATCAGGTTAGGAGGTCCTGGCACACCCACCTTGCCGAGGGAACTGTTCTGCCAGTTTGCGCAGGCTGCTGAGGCTGTCTGCGCCCAGCTGACTGAGGATGCCGGGAAGCATCTCTGTCAGCTGCTTGGTCTCAGCGTGGCCCGTGATGGCGAAGGTGTTGGCGGACAGAGAGGCCTGAACTTTGGGGTTGTTGAAGTGGATCACAGTCCCGTCATCCTTGATCATGTTAACCTGAGAAGAGAAGAGCACGCAGTTTTTACAGTTATGGCTAAATGCTCTGGTGTTGGTATGATCTGAGAAGTTACTCTATGCTGAGTAAATTCAGTAAACCTGAAAGCAGCCTGGTCTACACTGCCAAGTAAGAACGCATCACATTAAAGTAAAAAGGTAAGATCCATACCAATTTACCTCCTCAATCCCTGCAATATTGTTGACAGCCAACTTCTTAAGTGAACTCTGAAGCTTTTTGTCATCAGCTGTTGCAGTTCTGTGTACCACCTTCTTCTTCCTGCGCGCAGATCCCTAAAACCAAAGGAGACATAAGAGTCTTAGATTACAGCCACTTTGACTTACAAGTTTGTTTTGTTTGTAGTTTATTTTGAACATGTAAAAAAAAAAAAAATCTATATATAAATAAATAATAAATATATATAAAAATAACAGATAAATAAGACGTGTACATCTCAGCACAATCTTCCAAAAATGATTGTAAGTGATTCAAATAAGAAATTCCCATGTTCAAAAAGGAGTAGGAAGAAGTTAAAAAAATATATACTTTTCTGGTCCTACCCACTTATTCTATTTTAGTTAAATACAAAACAATTTGATGCTTCACTTATGTATACATGTTTACATACACGTACCATATATCTACCTACCTACACTCACATACGCACATGCATACACAGACACAGATGCATACATACACATACACACACACACTTCTTTTCCATCTATCTTCTTCGTTTCCGTCTATCTATATCGAACCGAATAATAACCCATCCAAACTAGACTTAGTATATAAGCCTAGGAACCATACGGTCAGTATACAATACTATCACCATGAGTCCTTTTCGTATCCATTCAATTTCATCTCTTCACTACCCGTTTTAAAGTCATCAATATCTCAGAATTTTTATAGTTTGATGAAAAGTGGATTAGTTGCATGCAGCATGAGCATGAGTGACAGCATTAGGAGAAAAAGAAAAGGCCATTGGGGAAACATAGCCTTTGTTTCATACTAGGCTCTCAATTCAATACACATATGAATCAAACAAGAATTCACAATGTGATTCTGTTCAAAATCTGCTGCAGTCTATAGCCGGACAGATTTTTTAGGCTGATATGGAATATAGATATTTGAGTTAAAAAACTCTATTGATAAATCTGCAGATTTTACTTAAACGTATAATCACAATATAAAACAAGTTAATGAAGATCCCTTGAATGGGTTTCAATGGTCTCTGGTGGATAAACTATTTGATAATATCACGGTTTATAAACTAGCATAAATATATCTTTGGCACTTTTGTAACAATTTCTTGTTATCAGCCGGCATATGCGCTGATAGCAATGTATTGGCGACAAGCTAATATCGGCTCATATATCGGTCTGGCAGACTTATTTGTCAAAATCCCACTGTTTTTACTTGGTGTTACACTGCTGTGTAATGACTCAATGTATGTCAATGTAATATTATATTTTAATAAATATGAGTAAGCTATAATCATCTGAAGGTGTGGGGGGGGGGGGGTGTAAGGCACATACTGAGACACTTAAAATCATAATGTGACCATAACATACCGATTTATCCACATAAGTTATCGATTCATCTTCTATTTATTTGAATAAATGTCAGAGTTAATAGTAAAACAAGCTCATAACTATTTCCCAGAGCCCAACATGTCATCTTCAAACTTGGTTCTTTTGTCCAACCATCAGTTCAAACCCAAATAGATTCATTTACAAGAAAAGAAACCAAGAAAAACAGCAAATCTTCACATTTGAGAAGCTGGAAGCAGAGAATATGGCTGATGTTATTAACTGATTATAAAAATAGTTGCAGATTAATTGTTTGTCGATCAGTTAATCGACTAGGTGTGTCTTCACTCTACATAGTTTGAAAGACTCAAATATTTAATATTTAAATATTATCATTATTATGCTATTATAAATTAGCATTTTAGTTCTAATCTGAAAGTCCAGCAGATTCTCGGACACTCTGTATTTAGTTGTAGACACCACCCTAACGTACCAAATCCAACAATGAATTTTAGTAAATGCTATAAACACACTAAAACTTGTAAATACAAACAAGTAAAATTACAAACACCACTTTTTATGGAAAGATGTATTGTAGGTTTTGGTTTAGCACAGTTAATTTGACATAAAGAAAAGCATAGCGCACACGCGCGCGCGCGCGCACACACACACACACACACACACACACACACACACACACACACACACACACACACACACACACGCACACACGCACACACACACACACACACACACACACACACACACACACACACACACACACACACACACACACACACACACACACCTAATTACTACAATAATCTACTTCCTGGGTGCCAACTTACCTTTCCTCCTATCCGGACCTGGGCTTGAAGTTTTGCTAGTTTTTCTTGATTCATCTTGTCACCTACAAAATGAGAAAATCGAAGATAATGTTGAAAATGTTATGTGTATGCAGCTAAACAACTAGCATGCTGCTGCTTTCCCTGTTGACTGTGAGCTGCAACATTAGCTGCTGCAACAACAACAACATGAGCAGACAAGAAAGAGTCCCGTTTCTACGGAACATAGTCAAATTCAGTAACAGAAAGAAAAAAAAACGTTTTATCAACGAGACAACTTAATAAAACAAGACGTTAAAGAGACATAAACATTGTACCACGCTAATGCAATAATAAGTCAGACTTGTCAGTTTGCTGTGTGTGTGTGTGTGTGTGTGTGTGTGTGTGTGTGTGTGTGTGTGTGTTAGCAGCTGCAGAGATGAAAACACAACACAAGGCCTAACGTTACAGACCGAACACAGCGTGTCACTGATCGGCTCGGTCCGACAGCTCTGCTCCGACCACACACCAGCAACCACACACTCCACACGCACCGCACATTACACACAAATGAACATGTACCATCACAAACCTGGTCAAATATCCGCACAGACATGCGGCAGTGAAAGATGGAGGTTATGGGGAAGAGATTACGTCACACACCATACGGATTTTTCTTCTTCTGCGTTTCCGACCAGCTGGATGGATTTGAGCGTCGTGCTGCCACCTACAGGACACTTTATGGATTACACTAACAAACGCTATAGTGACGGTGCAGCCCTCACTGTTAGGTGTCTGTAAAACGTCACATTAGGGACTGTTCGTTATTTATTTAAGGGGCCAACGGAGGAGTTGTGGGACCGTTAGCCAAAAAAGACATGACATTCCCCTCGCCAGTAAAAAAAATGTCTATGACCCTCCAAAACGATTTGGAAAAAAGGCATGACCCTCCCCCAACAATTTATCAATACGTTCTGTACTGGTTTGCGTTTGGCAAATATATACAGATTTCTATTGTTTTTTTGTTTTTTTTAGAGATATGACATACGAGACTAAACCTCTGCATTCTGATCTGACGCATCCCACTCCTCTGTTATGGTGTGGTGGCCATTTCAGTAGATTTACTCACTAACATTGTTGTGGAAACAAAATAAGCAAACCGCTCCTGCAACATGTTATTCCTTTATAAACAAAACAACAGCCTTACCCTATGGAGCCAGATGTGTGCCACTGAAATAATGCTGTTTCACCGATGAAAAATAGCCCAACCAATAAAATATTATATATTATATTAAAAAAAAATCTATTATTACTGTAATTAAATTGGAATTTAAATGGTGCATGTTACTGTAATGTAAAACTCACAGTGAACAAAATGTAGCAAAACCATAATTCAATTTGCAAAATATTTTTTGTCTTTACGTTTTGAAATAAGTGGATTTTAATGTGAAATCCTAAAATTACTATTTACATTATTATTTTTTTACCAATTATTTTTCCATTTATGTGTCTGCCTATATTCCTCCTTACAATGTATTTGTTCTCAGTTTTTTGTTTTCAAAGATGTGTAAGCAATGTGCCACCTACAAGTGAAATTAAATGACTGTAAACCTCCAGAGTAGCGGTGATTAGCAGGAGTTCTGCCAACACATAACAGCTGGCAAATTACTAATGAATCAGTTCTTACCATATCATGATTGATTGCAGTAATTATAATTAGGTTAATATAAGCCTAATTGATTGGCATTTACAATAATAATTAACTGATAATAACTGAACACTGAAAATGTCTATAATTATCCTGCTGTCAAACTCCACAGAGACAGATGGACAGGCTTTCTCCTCAAAAACTGTTTTTGGTGAAGAATAGCTTCCTCCTAACATATATTACTCTGACCATCACCCATTATAATACATTTTTATTGTAAGAGTATTCAATTTGCTCAGTAATATTTGTTGATTTGTTTTTACATTTCCACATTTATTACACAGTGAAGCCCAAAGAAACTGGAAAGATTTCATTAGAGAGAGAGATTATATACTACAAAAGCATTTGTGCAGAACATTACATTTACTTTAAAGTAATGTACACATTACTTAAGCAGACCACTGACTGACTGTTCTGACTGTTCTGTCTGTCTGTCTGTCATTCTGTGTGTCTTTCATGGTTGTATGAAAATGCTAGATAGACAGACAGATAGATAGATAGATAGATAGATAGATAGATAGATAGATAGATAGATAGATAGATAGATAGATAGATAGATAGATAGATATTACATATATCTAAACATTGTGTGCTATTTCTACTTAAATATCTCTGCAAACACAGGGCTATACTGTGTTTAGTATACAGACTGGAGCTGCCAAATGGACATTTCAGCAGCATTAAAACAAAGACGGTCACTTTTTCAATAGACAAATTGAATAAAAGAATGACTGAACCAACCTGACTGTGACTGTAATATTTTCTGAGCACTGTGAACATTTTTAGACATATATTGTTCAGAGCCGCTGATGCGAAAAACAGAGCTCAAAGGTGAGAACAGAAAATGAATCCCACATTATACAATAGAGCACAATACTGCCAGTTCATGGTGACCAAAGAGGTCACATGAAAAATAACTTTAAAATGGTAGTTTATGTACAACAACTTTGATTGTCTGTATTCAAACAAAGTTCTGCACATCTTCACAGATTCTTCCAGTTTTTCTTCACAGGTGTTCTCAGATCAAAACATTGTGACCAGGATTCAGGTGATGGATTTGATCGCAGTGTCTGGCAGAGGAAGTCTACTGGGGCAGCGGCAGTCAGTCGGGCCAGCGCCCGAGTTGCTGGTCTCCATCGAGCTGTGGAGCATGCTACGCTGCCAGCGGTGTAAGTTATGAGACTTTGGGCCCCAGCAGCTGTGAAACAACATGAAGATTTTCCTCAGAACAGCCTTCCTTAGCAGGATGTAGACCCAGGGGTCCAGGATCTGGTTCCATGTGGCCATGCGTACCACCATCAGCAGACTGGAAGACGCACGCTCGTCCTTGGCTCTGGTGCTCACCATGATGACGTGAATCTGGTGGAGTGGTCATAGGCAAATGGAAAGTGACAGAAAAACTTGAATTACTGCATACTATCTAAGTTAAAAAATAGACAAATAACTAATGTAGCATTTAATAAAACTCATGTCCTCTAAATCTTTTTTTTAAGAAATTTGAGAAAAACGTGGTTTAAGATCAGAAAAATGATAGTATGTAAATTGAATAATAGTAGAATACAAAAAGGGACTAAATTACTGTAATATAATAGCCTGGATTAATAAGGAGTTGCAACTAATTTTCAAGGATTCAGGCATCGACCTGTACTCTGTGTTTTTTAAAGGTCCCATAGTATGCTCATTTTAAGGTTAACACTTGTATTTTGTTTTTTTACAAGAACATGTTTAAATTTTCAAAAAATACATTCATTTTCACATACTGTCTGTCTGAATATACCTGCATGCACCCTCTGTTTGAAACCCTCTGTTCTAACGCCTGTATCTTTAAACCCCACTCCCGAAAAAGCCCAGTCTGCTCTGAATGGTCAGCATTTCAGGGTCTTCGTGAGGAAATTGTATTGTTCCCCATCTACCCTAAGTCTATCAATCTGACAACTTTTACAACAATACCACATAACTATTATGTATCTAATTAATGTGTGACAGGTTATTGTGATTGTTGGTTGCTCTTTTTTGCATGTAGGGATTTACACAATGAACGTGTATACATGCATTTGAGAGTAATATGATTCAATAGCAAATGAATGCAAACTATTTTGATCTGCAAGGCTTACTCAATGCATTTTGTGTCAAAGCAATTATAAATGACTATAGTCAAGGGAACAACTGACCTAATGTTCATATAAATAGTCGTATAGTTTGACAAAGTTTAATAGTCCTTTTAGTCCAATTGTGCCAAAGCGATTGAGGAAAAACTGTAAAGGTCTAATGAGGAGGAGATATTCTTACCAGCAATGGGCCCCAGCACACGCAGGACACCAACATGATAGCCAGCAGTTGGCAGATCATCTCTATGTGGTAGGAAGTGCCTTTGCAGTGACGCTTGCGGCGCAGTCTGGCCTGCAGCAGAGCACAGCTCGTCAGTGCATTGCACACAATGGAGAGCAGTAGGGCCAGCAGTCCCAGCATAGAGAAAAGCAGAGGGAGGAGCACATCCAGCCAGTCTTTGGGTTCCTCCATGTGGAAGAAGCACCAGCTCCTGGAGCTTTGAACCTTGTAGGGCCTCCACAGCAGCACAGGCAGCACAGCCACCAGGGCAGCAAGCAGCCACAGGAGTCCGAGGAGCCTTTTCATGTGGTGGGAAGCTAATGCTGTGGAGTGGAAGATAGGCCTGGTGATTCCAATGCAGCGCTCCACCGCCATGGCGCTCCCCAGGAACAAGGGGCTCAGGCCAAAGAACACCATGCACGCCCCGAAGATGCTGCACACGATGCGGTGAGGGTCAAACGTCTCCCATTTCTTGTGGAAGCTATAGACCAAAAGCACCAGGGAGCCGTTGATGAGGTGACCCAGCAGGTCTGTGAGCACCAGGCTGCTGGCAAACAGCAGGAAGGATGCCTTGGACTTGATCCGGATGCGACTGTAAGACTTGATGAGGATAAAGAGCGCGAGGCTGTTGGAGAAGATGCCCACAGTCATGGAGATGACGGAGGCGGTGATAGACAGTTCCTTCTGGCTGCAGGAGTTGTTGCTCGGTCTGACCTCTGACCTGCAACCTGTCTCTGAGCTCCCATTGGCTGACATGGTGGAAATGAAATCTAAAAGAGAGGATAAATGGTAGATAAGATGCCTGATTTATTTGTACCAACATATTTGTAATACATCTTCACAGGTTAAAAAGTAGCTTTTATTAATTTAGTCTGGTGAGCGATCACGTCATACATAACATAGTTTCTCTTATTTGGAACAGATGCTCAGCTTTACCATAAAATGTTTACAACATTTTACTACAGCTCACATGCAGTTTTATGTGTGACTATGGGTGCGATGAACGCTACTTTCATCAACACTGGTGAGTCATGCGATAAAATAAAAATAAAAATCTTAACAAAATGTTCCACATTCTCATTAGCCAATAAGTTTTCTCGATGACCGCGGCATTCTAAAATCTACAGTTGCTTACCTTACTTCAGGTTTAATCTTCTCACACGCAACTCGCCATAAGCCAACAGCCTCTTCACTCTGTGTGTCTTTTGTGATATATCAATAAAGCAAAGCGACGTAAAATCAGCCCGGCAGTAAAAGCCATTAAACGTCCAGAAACCGCTCTCCACAATATTCCTGTCGAGGCGGCGATCTGTGCAAATTGTTCCGTCTGCACTCCGCTGGTGCCAAGTCAGTGAGCTTCAGTTTCACTTCAAACTCAAACCCACCTTGATGGCTGGTGACAGTGCAGTGTACATTTGTCGCATTCTGCAAAAAAACAAACAAAAAAAAACTGCTTAAGTGTCCTCTTGTGTTTTGTGTCGACAGGTTGTCAATAACTCCCCATAATGTCCTAAAAGAACAGTCTGTGTCTATGACAACATGACATCACCTGCTGGTTACTGAAGCCTTATACTGGTATTTTTGGTCCAAAAAGATACACCAAAATCTTATTTCAGTATAAATTGTGTTAAAATCACTGTTAAAGCGTTATCACTTGCTAAGGTACCTTTGTTATGTTATTTTCCATATAGCCTATATATAGCCTATTGTTATATCCTATCACTCATGCGTTGGTCCTGTCACATTAAGGCTATTTTATGTTGCAGCAATCTTTGAAATTGACAACAAATTGAACATTGAAATAAAAACAGTGGGGAATAATATAATCCCCTGCCAATTATAAGCAGCTTCAACAGTATGTATCCAATCCTACATTTTTGATTTTAAAATATTACCGACCGAATATTACAGACCAATAAATAGAGTTTCCAGTTCTGAAGATCTAACAATGCAATGCTTGTGATGTGAAGAAAACATCTGAGCTAGGCTGACAAAATGTCTTAGCTTTGACTGGACAGAGTGCTGTGGTTCTTTGCACCTATTAGTCACACATTTAGCTTTTTCTGGCGGCATACTATACAGCCTGCCATTAGATACGATCAAGGATGGGGACAGACATGTATCGCTTTCATAAATGGTATTTGTTGATGCTATTTTTTTCATAAATTTGTTGTTGTCCAGTGGGTTTATGCAGTCCCTTGTCATTGACTAGGCTTGTCTGTTTTTTGTTTTTTTTCCTTATTCCAGAATGATGACAAAAGAGCTTTCAATGTAAACTGTGATGTGGAAGTTGCTCTTTGGACATCACTAGGACTTACAGTGTTACAGAAACTACTATTTATAAATAAATATCAGATTTACAGCCATGTCTGTATTAGAATAATTAGGATAATTTGGCAACTGATGTCCAAACAAATGTTATATGAATTATACTGTGTTATAACAATTAACAGCACATGCAGTATTTCAGTTCATATTTTAGTTTCATTTGTTAAACTATTAAAGTTTTTTAACCTTACTGCCCCAGAAAAATCAGCAATCTCTTTTTCCAGGGAGACCTGGGTAGGAAAGCAGACATGGACTCAAACTAACTAAAAGCAGCTTTACACAATACGCGGAAAGTCACATAAAAGGAGTAAAGTGCTCCAGAAAAGAGCCAAATAAAAGATCCTCTAGTCTAAATGCAGCACAGTGAGTTCCTCACTGAGTCTGACCCAGAGCAAATTATTGACTTTCGTGAGAGCTGGCAATTTAAGACATATTTGAGAGAAGTACACGTAATTCTGAAGCAGATATTGAATGGACTTAATAAAATATCATCCTTAAACAAAGGCACAAGCAGGAGCGATTCTAGGATCCGACTTTCAGGGGGGCTCAGCCCCTAATGAAGTGTTAACCCCCCCCTGCTAAATCAGTTATTTCATTAGCTGATAATCTCTGAGCTAGCTACTGAACAAAGTCAGCAAACTTTTTTTGACACTATTAACACTATGATGGAACTAAACCTGACACTTTATAAGTCAGTAATAACAACCAATTTGACACAATGTTCTAACATTCAGCAATTTTAGTTGCTTACGTTTCAATTTGGGTTCTAATCTTCTCCATGAAATAACCAAATCCTTCTCCTTGGACTACCAACGTTAAACTTCACAAGCACACTCTTGCTCTCCCTCCCACAGATTAGATAGAGCGAGACTCAGCCAAAGGCGGGAGTCTGGCACAACCAACTCCGATTGGCCAAAACTACGTTTCTGTTAACCCTTTTCTTGACTGGGTTACAGGTGCATAGCATCGGCGACAGACACACAGGATATTAAACCTGTTTCAAGCCCTTTGAACCTGTAATTGTTTGTCCTCTGTCACTAACAGACAAGTTTGCAACTCTAACTTGAAGCACCAAAATTGACCCATAAACTCTCACACCCACAAGAGGGCCGAGCTGCCGCTGGCTGTGATCACATGTCAACCTCTGCCATCGACTGCAGCCAGTCTGTGTGCAGCTCAGGTGGGACACGGACACCTGACGCTCGGTCTGTACTCCCTGTATTGAACCACTCTATCTCTGAGTCACTTTTCGGAAAGAACATTCAGGAAATAATAGCCAGGCTGGAAGCCATCCGTTAAGCCTCAATGCAGCTGGACTCTCATCTCTGCCCACAGAGCTTTGGGGATAACTGCCACTTGCCATCCCAGACCTGTTTACCCACTCCCACCTCGGGCTTTGGGCCGGCTTCGGGAGAAGGCAGCACCACCAACAAAAAAACCCTTATTTTATCAATTAAGGGCGTAAATTTTGTATAGCCTCAAGAGTTTTTCTTTCCTGCACTTTCTGATGCTCAGTTTGGTTCAGATGTTAGCACTGTCAGCCATGTTGTGGCAGCTAATACTGTCAGCAGTGAGGCGCTGCACTCAGGGGTCGTTCAGCCCTCTCCTCCCCTGGGTGAGTCAATAAGGGGAAAGCGGTGCATGCTGGTTGATCTATCGACATTACACAGTAATTTTCCCTCCATAGCTGCTGCTAAAAACAACCTAACTCCAATCTTACGGACAACAACGTCAACTGAAAACACGGCTGTTTCTTTTAGCTCAAGAAAAAGTTAACATTTTGGAGATACATAGTTGTACATGGTTTTCACAGAACAGTGACAATTATGCAAATTGCAACAACAACAAAAAGCCCCAATGTCCCTTTTTTCTTCACACTATTGGGCCTGTGACACCTCCAGAAAGCTCACAATGATGTTCATCATCTCTAAAATATATTATATTCCTTCCTTCTGTGCTGCATCTTTCCCTGGCCCGGTGTGTAGCAGATCATCTTCAGTGGTTACTTTTTTTTAATTTTATTTTTTTTATCAGCTGCTCATAATGCCCACTCTATATGGATTTTCATTTGTCTCCAAACTCTTCTTTTTATTCAGGAAATTCTCTCATCTGACAAAACAGAACTATCTATTTGTTTACACACAATTAAGCACTTGCTTGTAGCACTTGACTGACTATGGAAGAGAACTTACCCTGCAGACAGGATCTGTCTGAGTGATATTTTGTAGAGAGTAGAGTAGAGAGAGGAAATTTGAGTTTTCAGATAATGATTGCATGATTACTTTGATGAGGAAGCCTAGTCGACTTCATACCCACATGCATTTTAGAACATCAGTTTATTTCCTTAATTTCCCAAGAGAGCACAATCACAGACCCACTTATTATACATGCCCATAGACTCTGGGGTCAGCATATTGATTGATAGGGTCACCATGACGTCAGCCCACTGCAACAAAACACTTTGGGTCACACATCACCTATAAGCAAATATCACTGCAGAACACTGTGCAGGGAAACCAAATTATATTCTAAATTATCATTATGAAAAAAATGAATTGAACTGATGCTGAGCTTAATCTATGAAATGGGATTCCTGTAGTTATTATGTTGCTGTCACAGTCATTTTGTGTCATTGTCGTTACTATTTCAAATTCTGTGCTCCTGTATATTAGTGTAATTTTACTGAATTTCCAACAATAATTGTCCCGGGGTATTCAGATCCGACTTTGAAATTGAGTGGTACTTTTTTTTAAATTGAGTTAAATTGAAGTTAAGCTTGATAAGACATTGAAGTCATTTTCTTAATGTCCCAGTTGTTGCAGCACCCTGAAGGATGCTTTATCATGTCTGAAGTGTTGAAGAAACGCTGACTTATTTCCATCCTCTAAAACTTTATCTGATCTCTTTGTTCAACAGAAGTTATATAATAATAATAATAATAATAATAATGTTTATTTGATATAGCACCTTTTACAGACAAAGTTACAAAGTGCTTCACATGATGAACATTTATAAAAAAAATTAATTAATTAAGATCTGACAAAAAATAATTGAAAAGGCTAAAAACAATCGTTTAAAGATTAAAACCTAAAACCCAAAGTTACAAACATGAGTCAAAAGCAAATTTAAACAAGTGCGTCTTCAGCTGATTTTTTAAAAGCTTCAACAGAGACTGCACAAGTTATGTAGGCTACATTAGTACTAAGAAATAATGCAGTGTCTCATTCGATATACAGTATGTAAGAATTTGATGTATTATGTTGCTAATCTTTGCTTTTGTCATAATAGTTACCAAATACTTGAATCATTCTATGCCAAAATATACACTTAGTGAAATACTAATAAGGTTGGGATTTGTTAGAAAAATTATGCTTAGAATGGTTTTGCTTCAGTTTCTTTGTTAAACCATTTGCATCCGAACTGCTGAAAGCTGAGTGACCTTGCAAAGAGCACAGGATGTATCCCTGAGGGTAGAGCGCATAATGTGGAGGAGATGCCGGGCCTGACCAGGGATAAGAAGAAAAGCTACTGATTGCATGAACCAAATAACTAACTTGACTCCCAACTCCTTTAAAAAGACACTGTTGTGAACAATCTTCAGTCATTTTTCTGTACTTGCGCTGAAGTGCTGTAAAACTGACTCTACTTGCAAGTAAACTTTTTACCTGCAAGTAAAAAACTGATTTTGTCCATTCTTTGATAAATAATTATCCTAACAACTTGGTCCTTCAATGCCGGGGCCCAACATCCTTCCTCCCCTTCCAGGTCTTGGGTCCTGAAACACCGTGCACGGGGGAGTCATTTGCGGACTCCTTGAAAAACGACCTCCAGCTTGAATTGCTGTTTACAAAGAGGCCAGTTCCTGCTGGGGGAGAGGGCGGACAGAACCACTGGAGACAGATTCCTAGGTGAGATAAATTGTATTTCTTTATCCGGAAAGGCTACTTGTTTAAGACAAAACGGTGATGATGTCTTTATTTCGCTTTTGGGTATTCTCTACCCTAGTGACACTGCAAGCCTTGTACAACTTAGAAGTGGTGATAGTTTGCGTTTACCTAGTGACAAGACAATCAGAGAAACGAAGCAATAACAAGTGATGTCGATAGGAAAAGGACAATACATGTCCCTTGTCTTATAAGAAGACTACTGAAATAGAATACTAGTCCATAGCCTATGTGAGAAGGCTACAGGTAATAACTAACTCTGTGGGGAGCTCGCTACTCCTAAGAGACAGGGTGAGAGGCTCTGCAGGGAAATTAGTCAGGGACTGAATATAGACAGTGCGGTGTTTCCTTAACAAGGAAAGGTCTGTATATAAACTGTAATCACTTGATTGATAAAAGAGTGTCTCCAGTGACAAGGTTCATTCCATACATGCTACCTGGCTCTTAATGAAATCAAGTGATTCACGAGGGAAGTTAAAGATAAATCTTGTAAACACTAAGATATAATTTTTAACATTAACGATGTAATATACTTTGTATATTAAATGGGTAAGAATTGTTGCAAAAGAGTGTGGTGAAAGTGACGAAAAAGAGAACAGAAGGCTTAGATGAAGCAAGAGCATGGCTTGGAGAGGCAAATACACGAAAAGAAGGGGTAGACAAGAGAAAAGCTTGCAAAGAAAAATAAACTTTAGCTTTAGTAGATAAAGAAGATGAAAACGCAGTGGCAGCAGTGGGCTATACAATAGCTATCGCCTTAATGCCGTAAAAAGTAGAGAGAGACAGCCAAGTACGCAGGACGACAGTCCACGAGCTACTGGCTCAGATTACTCTGCAGGCACACCCAGTGAGGAGGAGTCTGAGAAGACTGAGCTAGAGCATTCACATACCAGAGAGAAATAAATGCACTTTTGAATTAGGATAATAGAGTTCCTATTGATATTACTGTTGTTGGTGCAGACATCATATCTCTGAGGCATTATGTTGTTTCACCAGTGTATATTGTGCACAGTGTGTATGATATGTTGGCGGATTGTATGGAGTTAAATTTAACAAAGTTACGTTTACTCAGAAGTCAATTATAATTGACCCACTTCTTGCCTTTATCTGAGCGATATTTAAATGATAGTTTTCCTATTAATAGAGTAAAATATGTTTTTTTCCAAATGCCAAAAGCTGATGAAGATTGTGAAAGTACATAAGTAAAGTGCTAAAAGAATCGAAAATGCACAGTTGATTAGAAGTTGTAAAAATAAGGCTGACAAAGACAAAATATATTTTTGTGATTGAAATTTTGAGCTGCCGTAACTGGGGAATTTCCCCAGTGTGGGCTCAATAAAGTCTTTCTTATCTATAGGTGATAGACAACAGTTGATTTTTGATTTCAAAGGCGAAAGAGTCAGTAGCAGAGTTTTGTCAAATGCTTTTAGATATTATTGTAATCTGATTTTGTCCATTCTTCCAACAAGATTTAGACATCTACATTCTTGAACGTTTTGGCCAATTTTTGAGCATGTGGTAAATTAAACTTTATTTCTCTAAATGATATCCCATTTTTCTCTCACTGCATTATTTGTGAGTGTAACAGAAATTCAAAACAAAGAAAAACGTGAACATTTCAACAAACAAATTCCTTACATAGAGGCAATCTAAAATGCATTTCTTATCGTGATAGCTTAGTCATAAAGCACATGTGTGGGGTCTTTGATAATCTTGTTCAGTATTAAACTGTGCAAGGGATCTCTGTGCAAACAATTTTAGGGCTGAGGTTAACAACACCTTGCAATCGATTCTTGGCCTCTTTCACAAAGTGATGTAAACTAAATACACAAACAAATTAAAACGTTGAAATACTTTCAATAAAATAGGTGTTCTCAATGTCAATATCCGCCCATATACTCCAAAGGAATTAAGTTTACATAGCCAGTGGAGACAATTACATCTGTATTTTCACAAAATCTAAGTTATCAAACACAGGTTTTTGTAGGTGGAGATGACCTCAACACTTAAACAAAAGAAAAGCATGTGCTTTTCTTTTAAATTCACAATTAATTGTTTTTTCAAGTCTGTAACTGACTTGCTGCTGTCTGTTCTTATTATAAAAACAGAATAGCTTGTCCTCTCAATGTGGTAATGAAAGCTGCTTCTAAGCTTTCTTATGTGCCCAAATGATCACTAATTATCCAACAAGGGGTCTCCTGATCAAATCTTCTCCCAGGTGACATTACACTTTCAAGCGTGGTGTCATAGAGTATCTGCTGTAATGACAGGCAGCGGAGTGGTTGGTCACAATGCAAGTCGAGCACAGCACAGGCATGGGAGAGCAATCACATTCTTTTGTTGGCTGCATCAAATGGGGCGGCTATAATAGACTCAGTGGGGTTCAGATGGAGCCAGGAGTAGATTGAGCGAGATGGGAAAACAACCCATAATGCAGGCTTTTTGCCAGTGGCACTGTTGCTTCCTCCTTCACGTCTCTATCTCATTTCAAAAACACCCCTGTGCCAAGATTCACAGGTAACAAACTCTCTCTTCCTCTGCTCTCGCTCATCTTGTACCTGCCCTCCTTTCTTTTTTCTGTCTGTCACCCTGACCAGAAAATCTCCCTCATTTCGGAAATTGTTAATGGAGCCGAGTTTTTGTGCCATGTGTCAAAACTGTTTATCAAGCCAAGATGGGACGGTCAGTCCAGAGAAAAAGAAAATCCTCAACAGTTTGAACACAAGATGGGGGTTCAAAGCTTCTTTGTGTAACCATCTCACCCTTTGCTTATATCTCACATTTCAACACAAATCCGATCCTATAAGTTTACGACTGACAGTAACAACTCAGAATAAGAGCACAGCTGTCAGCTAATGGCCTCCCAGATGACAAACTCACATATCAAAACAGAACTCAATGAAACTAGGGAGAGCAGAGTTTTCTTTTAATTGTGTGTGCAATTAATTTACAGTCCAACAGACCTAAGATTCTTTATGAAGACATGAAGCTTGGATAGAATGGACTGCAGCTGGGCAGCAAAGCCCAGATTAGTGGTGATGTTGATGTGGGATTTGTGGTTAGAGGTTCAATAAAAGGATCCGTGAACATCTCATTACTGCTGTTATTGTGCTGTTTCATATCTTCTAAGTAACTAACTTGCTTGTTGATTCTAGTCTTTGAGCTAACTACTGTATGCTAACATGCTCACAATGCAGACCCTCCTCTCCCAGAAAACAACCATATAGGTCAATTGTGCAAGCAGCTCATAACGAACCATATTTATGTTCGCTTATAGGCCGCGACCTCCTATGACTGTAGTAATTCCACATTATGTTGAGGTGGTGAATGTGTCAAACCAACACAGGGCTTTCACTCAGGAGACTAGGGTTCATGTACAATGTGAACGGTCACTTTTTGAAATTAAATTAGTTTCATGTGGATCATTTTCAGCCAATCTAGTTGAGTTTCACAACATTAACTAATTTTAACTAAAGGCGCCATTATGTTAAATAGAACGGTCTCATGATTAAAAAAGCCACCTCGTCACGTGTTACCGTCACATGTTTAAAACGGCCACCATGCGGCAGTAAATAAAATTCAATAAAAGTCATATATGTCCTTTTTTGGAGTCATTGATAATCAACCTATTCTGTCATTTCGGTATGAGGATGTGTTACACAATATCAATGCTAACATGCTGATATGGCAGGTTGACACAACCACACCATATATTTTCACAAATTTGGCCTGTAAAAGTTATTGTACAGTAGGCCTACTTTTTTTTCTTTGTTTACCTTTAATAGGGCTTGCACTGGGTCTGCAAACTTGAAATTGGAAATAGAGCACTGTGCAGAATGACCGATTTCTGCGAGGAGCTTGAACATTAAGCCGACAAGACTGTTAGGTTCAGCGCTCACAGAGAACATAATGACCCTCAGAGAAAAACAAACATGCTGATCCATTAAGAGACATACAGCTGTACTCATAAAGGCGCATCATGGGAACACGTCACACTGTTGCTCTGGACTAGGGAGAGAGTGGAGGCACATTTGATCACTTACCTCAATTTATGGATGAACACTAAAAACCTTTCGTTCTGTAGAAATTGCAAACCTGAACAGCATGTTGCAAACAAAGTAACTCTTTGACACCAGAGCAACTAAAGCAATTTTTTGTTATTTGTCTCTCTGCTGGGTTTAAGGTGAAAACAGCGGCGGTTCTAGGTGGGGGCCGGTGCCCCCAGTGCCCCTTTAATATTAAGCCTGAACCCCCCCAACCCCCCCCCCCCCTCTGGCCTCCCCAACTGTGGCAAGTATTTTCGATCTAGGCCGACATTACTGTCTTTAAAAGGATGTAGTGGGCTCCGCCTTAAAGCTAGAGTAAGCTAAATAACATTCCAAAGTTTTTGAAAAGGATCCCTTGACCTCTCACTTCAAGATATCTGAATGAAAATATGTTCTATGGGTACCCATGAGTCTCCTCTTTTTTCCCAAAATGTATTATTTTCACCTATTCTAAATGGTGGATTTGAATATTTCTGCAGTCTGGGGTCCCTGAGCAGCTTTGTAATTGCATAAATTGGGTATGACCAGAGAGCTAAGACTCAAAATGAGCCCAATTGTATTCATGTGTGGTGATGTGAGGCCCCAAAGTATCAATTTCATTGTAGGAAAACAATTTTTTGAGACTTGACCTCACTGCTATAAAATGACCTGTTGTGACCTCGAGGATAAACACACCTTCAAGAAAATTTCCAACCACAAACTAGAGACCTAGGGCATTCAGAGGTTATACGGCTTTCCTTGGTATTTTAACAAAAAAGGGCTCGCTATCCAATCACAGTATACTGTACATTTTTCTATGGTGTTCCTCAAGGTCTTGGTGTCCTATTGGGGTATTTTGGAGGGATTTTGACCCTTGTTATTTTGGTGGAAAGACCATTTTTTATTTCTCGGTAAAGCACAATTTAAAGCCAGCCAAAATTGTTTTATTAATTTATGAATTCATTGTATTAAGTGATGCAGTATGAATTCAGATGACAGTGATCATGGTGAAGTTTAGTTCATTCCAGAGCTCTTCATGATGAAAATATATGCAAAAAACTAAAAGAGAGCAGCTATGTTGATATTGAAAATGATCTCACCAATGCAGAGGCCACATACTGAAATCAATTTAATTAAAGCTACATTGTGTAAGAATTTCTCCCATCTAGTGGTGAAATTGTATATGACAACCAACTGAATATTACTTTCTAGCCCCTCCCATTCCGAGCGCGTTTTAACTCCTAGGGTAGCTGTATGCCAAGATTAACATGGCTTCCAGTACGACTTTGTCCGTTCTGTATATTGTACGAGATTAATAGTGTAAGGCAATGTTTACAGCGTAGGCTACATATTTTTCTCCGTAAGCAGAGTCAGAGATCAGTTGATGCAACGGAGGTGCGAGGGAAAGCTAAAGGAAGAGGGAAAGGTAAAGAAAAACCAAAAGACAGAGCCGGTGGCAGTGGATCGGTGAGACCTCCTAGACAAAGAAAAACTAAAGAGACACTCTCCAAAGATGACGAGGAGAGAAGCAACGGAGGTTTGTGTTTTTATTAATTTCTCTACGCAGTATAAACAATGTCAATGAAACTGAAATTAGTATCTCCATCGTTTACACGCGGCCGTTCTAGCTGTAGCTGTGTTACAACTGCATGACGTGAGTTGTCTGCCAGGGAAATCACGACGTTATGCACAACCATGCTATAGTTAGCCAAGCAACTATAAAACTTCAAATTTATACAAATAGGCTGAATTACCTGTCGAGAAGAAAGCAGGCAACTTTGGCATCCCTTTTAAAAATCCTTGCTCCTTAATTGCTCGTTCCATCTTGGAAAAGCCACTCCAATATTAACTTTGGTCTTGTTGTTTTGCCTGTCGTTTTAATTCTCTTTTTCGCTTCCTTGGCGATTCCGTTACATGACCTCGAGAATAGGTGTGATCCTCCATCTTCAACAGGCTTTCAAATCTGCCAGCAATCGCAAGTAATCTCCCCCTTGATCAAGCATTCATGCTTTTTTTAAACATTACTTTATTAGCCTAATTGGGTGGGGAGAAAGCTATGCCATCAGAAATCAGAAATATTATCTATATAGGCTATATTTAGGCCAAAGTAATAAATATGTCCAAAACGTTACACAAGTTGGACTAGTTACAAAATGCAACACGTGTCATGCACGAAGTCTCCTCCTTTCGCACACATCACACCGGGGCTGCTGGGCTGTATGGTGTAGCTTAAGTGCAACATGGAGCTTGAGGATGTAAAGAAAAAAAGAAAAACAGGAGAATTACCTTTGAGCAAGTTTGGAGGAAAGTCGGAGGTATGGAACCATTTTAAACAAGTCATGGGCAGTGACAACATATGTGTCGGCTTTGTTGAGTGCATTCACTGCTCGCCTATGCCAGCAAATAAAACGGAGACTTGGATGATGAACAGACACATGAAGCAGGCTCGCCGTGGCAGAAAAGATGATAGTCAGCCTTCAACGTCCTGTTTTGTTACTTCTCCAAGCATGAGGGCGAGGCAAGCCCTCACAGAGAAATGCGTTGAATTTTTTTTTTTTTTTTTATGTTTCTTCATTCGGATTCATTTGCGTTCCATTCTGAATAAACAAACAGCACAGTTTACATGCTTCGGGCTGGGTCGGGCTTGATTTTTTGGGCCCGATTTAAGCTCTACTCTGAATGGCAGATTCTACACTTACGAGAATACTTTGATTAGTTGGTGGAAGTAATTGCACATGAATGACCACATATTTGTGAAAGAACAAAGGGGTTTTTGCTAAGAATCAACTCAAAAAATTACATAATGGAGCTTTAAATAATGGAGATGACATTTATACAATAGAAATAGGGAAAGCAAATGGTATGTGTTGTTATTGCCATCAGTAAAGCACTCCAAGCTTACTTCCATTGAAAACTAAAATATAGGCACATGGTCAAAACATATCCTTTTTTTTATTTTGAGAGGATGTTACAGTAGAAAGACTTTTTCTAAACTACCACTAGGAGTCGCTGAAGCAAGGTTTTTTTTAAAGGGGAACACCAATTTTATGCATCAAATCTGTTTACAGGTTGTGGCTCCAGGAGGGGGCTGAGTGTTTGTTCAATTGCCTCAAGTGATGTCACATGAGTCAGCGTCAGTTGGGCCTGAAGATTACAAGTTTGAAAAAAAAAAAAATCTGGGGGAGTGGAGAAAGAAGGTAGTTTCCCAGACCTCTGTAGCTTACGCCTCATCTCTATTTGTGGCTAGCAGCTTGTGGCTACATTAGCCGCTAATAGCATTACATACCAGATCAAACACTCAGCAAGATGCATTGTGGGTAATGTAAGCACCAGGTTTTGACATAGAAGTAGTATGCATGGAATAAAAAAAGACAATATCTCTGATATTGCTTAAATCAATTTTGCCACTTTTTGAAGAAAATGCCCATTGTGAATGTGAAAATGTTATAGAAGTTACCTAATAGGATTTTTATTATTCTCTGTATACATGGGAATATATTAAATATTCTCCATATGCTATGTCTCAAAGCATATGACTTCCTGATCCTCCTGGGGTGCCATAGTAGCTAATTGGTTTAAAGGTCCAATATGTAATATATTTACTGAAATAAATCCAAAAATTACCCCAATGAGTCATCAGATATTAAGGAAACATGCTAAGTTGAAATACTATCTTTTCTGACAAAAATGCTAATGCCAGTATTTTCTCCTTTTGAAATTTCTGTTCCGTGATGGTTTGTTTTGGCCTGTGTGTTGTTATCAACTGCCCAGTTTGACAGCCAGGCCGGGTTGCCAGATATAACGTTACCTGTAAAAACGCAAACCCAGCGCACTACAGCTGTAACGTTAGTACAGCCATGAAAGCAGCAAACAAACGAACAGGATCAACGTAGATAGATTCTACCCAACCTAAAAAAAAACGGCATGTTTTTAACAGTTGCATGACCAGAGACGTAACAAACCTGGGTAAATATTGAAGATGTATTTGAAAGCTGGAGACACCTTAGAGCCCAAAAGCACGCTGAGTTGGCCAAGTTCCTCCTGAACAGGTAAGCATTAGCTTCAGGCTGCAGATGCAGTTCAGCAATTTTTGCTTTTTTGTACATTCCGAGACACATTACACTTGATCTGTGTAGGTCGCCATCTTTGTTTGAAACTGTATGTACTCCGTTAAGGGGATGAGGGAACCAGCCTCCTTTATGACAATAAAACCCGATGGTCTCAGCCACAATCAAAAATTCAGCGTCCTGTGCCCCCTTCTCTCTGCACACACTCCTAACTCCTAACACCTAACACAACGCAGAGTATCGCAGCAGTGCCGAGAGGTACCTCCAGGCGGCAGACGCACAGAGGGAGTTGGTTACAGCCACAAGGGACGGGCATTTTATGTAATTTCAACATTAGTATACTCACATTGAATTATATAGCTAGAGTACCCGAGTTGGTTACAACTTGCGAAAACAATTGAGACACAGCCAGTGAAGTGATCCTGACTGGTCCTGGTTAATGCTGCCATGCTAACCCTGCTAACGTTACCGGAGGACCAGGCAAGAGGGCCACGGCTGTTTACAACGTGTAGCCTGTTCAGCGGCCGTAGCTGACAAACGGTGAGTTATTTTAAGCCAAGAGAGTGAGGCTGTAAATCAGGAAGAGAGGACCGTGAGTTTGCAGTGCGTTTAGCGATTGTTGCCGTAATTCGAAGCCGAGGAAGTGTGTCTGTCCGTCAGGTGGAGAGGTCGGCGAGGTCGTTGTTTTTTAGCGGTTTCTACTGGAATTCTAAGCCAAAAAAGTGTGTCTGTCAGTTGGGTACAGAGCTCCGTGTGAGCACAGGCTTTTATGACTGTCAACATAGTCAGAATCTAACGTTAGCTACTCCGCTGTGCTGTGAACTAATGTCTGGCTATGTGAGACAGGCGTCTAGCAACACTGTTGTGGATGCTGCGGTCTCAGCCTGGCAACCTCCATGAACTTCAAGTCTGGGGAGGAGGGGGCGGGGGAGACAACTCTCTCCAGTATTTTGAATTTCTACTGCAGTAAATATTTTAAACACTAGCTGTCAGTATTACATATTCATATTAGGGCTGTCAAAATAACGCGTTAATTTCGATTAATTAATCTGAGAAAAAATAACGCGTTAAAAAAAATAACGCAGATTTATCCATTCCATATTGACGTTTGACCCGGAGCCATTCTAGCCACCATTGGACTGTAAAATGAAGGAGGGAGACGAGAATGTTCTGCCTGGATTATTAATTGGAACATTTACTTGTAAAAATCTTCCTCCTTGCCAACCCTGGCTACCGAAATCTGGTGCCACTGATATGTCTGCACTTCTCTCTGATGCTCTGAAACACAAACCCCGCTGCATGTGACGCTAGTTTACACTATACTCGACAGCAGCTAACGTTAGCCTACCGCTAGCTAGTAGCTGGATTAAACACGGTTACAATGCTGACAGCTAACGCTAAACGGTGTAAAGTTTGACTGTGTTTTACTGTAGAGGATTCAACACCGGGATGTAACAATCTGCAGCTGCCGTCGGAAAAACAACACACCCGGTGCGTTCAATGAAACTGGTAAACTACAGCCTCATGGTGCATTTGAAGTTATTGTAAATGTCCATTTCCCATCTGATGGTTCAACAGCAATTTACTACTGAAATTAGTTATTGTTATTGTTATACATTATTATTAAATCATTTCATTTTGACCATATGGCCTTAGCAATAAACAAGCCGTTCTTTAATGTCACCAACTGTTGTTTAGTACCCTTTTTTTTCCTTTTCTTTTTTTACTTTCTTAAAAAGTATCGGTTCAGGCACCGTTAATTATGTATGCGATTAATTTAGATTAATTAATCACAGAGTATGTAATTAATTAGATTAAGTTTTTAATCGATTGACAGCCCTAATTTATATACATATATATATTACGGTTCCTATAATGTACCACCATATGCCCGGTTTTAAATTACGACTTGGGACCTTTGTTGCATGTCTCCCCTTCTCTTCATCTCTCTTCTTGCATTTCCCTCCTTCAAATCAACTGTCAAGTAAAGGTGAAAATGCCTTCAAAATAATGTTTTAAGCATACGGGCAAAAATCTGTGGTGTAAGGGTCATGAAACTAAACGCAAAGTTAAATGTCAATTTTGTAAACCTGGTAAAAAAAAAAAGAGAAAAGCATTTAAACTAGACATTCACAGTGGTGTTTTATTAAATGTATGTAATTAAATGGTTGTAACACATTAAAATACTTGCTATTGACACTAGTGAGTTGTGATTCTAAAATGGTCTATATTGATAACGCCTAATCTTTATTCACCTCATGAATACAGATTAAGAAAGCAGCAACACTATTAAGCCTGCAAGGGCAAAAGACAGCCCTGAACCATCCGATCTGTTTCTAAACCACACTGTTTAAAAATGGTCTTTTTTCTGATCAAGTTTCAAACCCAAAAATATTTTTTTAATGTGATTTCATTACATTAATTAAAACTTTATTTTATTTCATTGCTGCACCTCTACCTTAACATGTTACACTTCTACCATTTACATAACATTTTATCAAAAAACTATTTTTGTGATTTTGTCAACAGTGGTTTCAGGTTGTGGAGCCTGAACAGAAAATGCTGAGACACACAAGGCCACCAGGTGTCAGTGCAGACTCATAACACACAGCCCTGTATTTAAAGTAAATCAAAAAAGGGCTATTCTAGCTGTTAAAAAAACGTTTTTTTTTAGAATACTTGATGAAATGTTGTTACTTACTTAATTAAATGCTGTAAATCATTCATTAATTCTTATCTCTAGAAGATGATGGTATTTTGCAGGCTCGATGATAAAGCTCCAGAATTACTTTACAGCTTGCTATTATGAACAGGGCAGGCAGTTTCACACACTGTGCTTATCAACAGCTGGTGTGCAGTTACCGAATGTGTGATACTGATATGTGTCACAATCAAAATGGCTTGCTGAGGAGATAAAACTGCTGCTCTATTTACAGAGGTGTCACAGCCAAACACACAGGAATGAGTAGGACTATTAAACACACATTAGACTGGAAAATTGTCAATGGAAATCAAGAAATTGGGGGAAAATACAGGGATTTTCTGATGGTGTTTGAGAGTAAACAGCCCTAAAACTGTAAACCTGCATTCAGTCTTCACTGTCTGCAAGCCCAAGTGATTCCAATTAATCAGAATTACATTAAAGGACCCACATTGTAAAAATGTGAGATTTCCATGCCTGAATTGATTATAAAGAAGGTTGAGGGGCTATGCAAATGTTGTGAAAGTATCAAAACTATCAATCCACAGAGAAATGGACACAGCTCATATTCAGCATCTGTGCTTGAACGAGTTGTCAGGACTGCCATACGGCTGGGATGCCACTATACTATACAGGTAGAAAGTGCCGCTACAGTGCTGTTAACAGTCATTCCTCGGCTGCAATGATGGTGCAGAAATGCCGATATTCCAGATGCGGAAGACTAGAAACGCTGACCAATCAGAGCAGACTGGGCTTTTTTAGGAGAGACAGACGCTAAAATGTAGAGTTTCAGACAGAGGGTGAATACAGGTATATTAAGACACGGACAGTAAGATTTAAAAAAAAAAAGTGTTTTTGAACATTTAAGCATATAAACATATTCTTGTAGAAACCATCAAGTCATGTTTTAAGTATGATCCGAAAATAAGCATCATATAGGACCTTTCATTCTGCACCAGTAAATCATATCTTTCAGTACAAGGCTTGCAATTTCGTACTATAGTCTGCTAAAGAAATCACCATACACAATTCAAAGAATCCAGTGCTGTGGAAGTTGCCTTATGTTTTGTCACCACATCTGATTTTTGTCATATTATAAAGTGCTAAATTAGTTTTGTTTTGTCTTGTATTAAATGCTGCTGGAAAACCACTAAAAGTAATCCGGCAAGATTCAAGTTCATTCATTCACTGAATACATTGAATGTTAAAATGATCCCAAAAAAAATAGAAGGCACATTGATTTAAGCTCTACAAAAACATATTAAATCATTAAAAAACACTATTTGATATAAATTGAAAATGTGGATTTTATGAATCATCACACCTTTGTTTCTCAGATATTTTCTAAAACATCACACTGTTTTGTATCGAGGGGCTGAAAGCTTAAAGGAACGGTCCAACATTTAGAGAAATATGTATGAGAGTTAGAAGAGAAAATTGATGCCACACCCATATTTGCACAGTAAATAAGTGGCTAAAGCCAGCCGCCGGTTAGCTTAGCTTAGCATGAAGAGGTGCTATAGTAGGCAGACTTCTTAATAATGTCTGTGACACCCATCTGGCTCTAAGCACCTCCGTATCATTGTTTGTCTGCTCAGGTCTGCAAGGTCAATGAAAATTATGATGTCGCCTCGAGCCTGTGATTAAGACAGCGAAAGCAAGCTTATTTGCAGCCAGCTTGTCCTTTGAAGCCTTTAAAATCCAACCTTTCTACCTGAGGGGCCAGTAATTGGTGTGCAGAGCACACAGCACATATCTCAAAAGCAGCTAGTGCACTTAGCACTGCAAGAGCTTTTCTCAGAGCACCTGAGAGCATTACAACATTAAGATTCCACATGAGTGCGGCAACAGGCAGCAGTCAATGTCTTTTTTGAAGCCCCCGACATCTTGAATTCTGCAATAGTCTTGCTGCTCCCCTCACCCTGGAGATCCGGTTGGATAGCACAGTATAATCCCTTGCTAACAAGCAGCTCCTCTGTATGCCGAAGAGGCTGAGACAGAAGCCTGTGGGTCAAGATTGAAGAGGCTGCAGGACACTTTGATGAAATCATTTGTATAAGTATTACTGTGAAAAAGCCTTTGAGGGCTTGTTCTGACATTTGGCTTTAATAATAGAACAAATCATGCCCTCGAGTATCAGACACATGCTGCATTTCTGAGGGGCCATCCGTTACAGAGCAAGAAAACAAAATAATGTTTTATTAGATATGATTTAGGAGGATCACATCCACACATGATTTTTATATGCAAAATGAAATCAGATCAAATTACAACTCCTGTCCCATGTGTGTCAAACATCTTGTTTCTGTGAACAAAATGTCTAGTTGTGGTGTAAAGATGCATTACGTGTACATGCACATATTTAACACGTTGGTTTTTACTTAAAGATGCTAGATGTGTGTCTGATCTGAACCTTATTGATTTGAATCACTTGCTTAATTATTCTAGGATTCAATGTTTTTTTGCAACATTTTACCAAGATACACTTGGGCTGTCACCAGGATTTTACAGATATTGATGTCAAGAGTCTAAATGATCCGACTAACAACCAAACAAATATTCAGATTATTTTCAAGATTATTTTCAAAATTATTTTTGACATTTTATTGTCTAATTGTATTTTATTTGCCTAGGCGATGGTATAAATGCTGTTTAAAGTCTTATAATGTGATAGTATCTTTATTTTACAGGTCCAGAGTAATTCCAACGCTGATGCCAGCTGACCTACATGTCACCAGTCATGAGAAACAGTGGACCATATGTTCTGGTCATGCATCTCTTTACATCATTGCTGCACATTCATACTTGTGTTTTGATATATTTGTAACAAAACTAAACAAGTAATTGATTATTGACTAGTCGATAAGAAAATCAATTTTAAAAATCAATGTAATTGTTTCGGTAATTTATTAAAGGTACACTGTGTAGTGTTTTAAGTATTTTATTCGCTAAAATCAATGTCTTCATAAATATGTCCTCATTGGTGTAACATTACCTCTGCCAATGATCTGACTTATCCTCGTAAGCGAAGAATTTCTTATCTGTATTTACATTGGACGGACAAGTCCAAGGAGGCTTCCATGTCGTTGCGCCATTTTGAAAAACTATAATCGCTGAGAGGGACATAAAGCACTAGCCAACCTGGGGGCTATTTCACAAAAGCAGAATTTATAAATCCAGGATAACCGATAAAGTGAGGCTTGACCTAGTCTAATCTGTGCATCCTGGCCAGGTGTGTTTCACGAAGGCCAAACCATGCTGAGGAGGTGAGACAAGGTCGAATTTGGATAGATGCACGTTCACGGCTTTCTTTAACAGACCGCAAGATCGATCACAGATTTACTGATGCTAAAATGGAGAATACGCATTGTACATACTTTACACAGAGTGAGCAGCAGCTTCTTATGGAAGCATGATAACGTGAAACACATTATTTGTATAAATGCTAATGAAACAGCAAGAGAAAGCGTGGCACGCGATCACAAACCGACTTAATGCCTAAGTAGCCTAAATATATACATTAACTGACCACTGCTCTGAATTGAAACCGTCATAATCATACCATTCAAGGATTAGGCTACTAATCATTTGCACAAATGAACAGTTGTACTCTTTGCCTTAAAGGTAAGCAGAAGATAATGTTACTCAGGAAATTTACCATGAAGATCAATTTTCTATAATGCTAGAATATGACACGTACATATTTCTTTCACTCTGTTTCTCCCTCTCTCTCATGGGCTAAAATATAAATTACCTAAGTCATATTAACTTCCACTGCTCGCTTTTTATGCAAAGTGTACAACTGTTCGTTTTTGCAAATGACAAATGACTCATTGAATGCTTTCAGTTAAGAGCAGTAGTTCATAAATGTATTATTGCTATTATTTGCCACGCTTTTCTCGCATAACAGAGGCCGAGTTTCCTTCTCTACATATTATGTGCTTTGCTCCCTCATATATATGGACATAGAAAATAAAGACACTGAAGAAATTGGACTCTAAAATCTAGAAACTATAAAGATAATTAAGTGATTAATTCCATGCACACTGTAAACATGAATGTAACAGAGTGATATTTATTAGTTATTTCCCCACAGCAAAATATAAGGTCAAAAACCATTGGGGTGTCCTCTCCCTGTTGTCACATGAATGTACAGTAGCCTACAACACTAGATAGTTACTGGTCCAGTGAACTAAGTCTATAATTTGGGAGGATTGTACAATTAGGATATGTTGTTAAAATTGTACAATCCTCCCAAATTAAAGTCCCAGTTTACTGGACAACACAAATTGTGTGCTAAGAATGCCAAATACAGTGCACATGGAAGTGGAACAAACATGATCCTTTATTGTTAAAGAATAAAAAAAAATGTAATCAACTAAAATAATTCAAGGTGCATTGGTCCACTATAGAAACACACATGTACAGCATTGTATGTATTGCCCTTAGTAACAGACTTCATTTAAAACACATTTGAAATGTTATCAGCCTTTTCTAACTATCTCAACAACTGCCATAATATATTCATCAAACTTGTAACAACAATATGAACCATCTTCATACAGCAATATAACAGTAACAATGTCACTGGAATAATTATAAAAAATAATGGTCACAACTTTAAATAATAACAGTAGTTAACTGAACAGCAATATGCACCTGTTGTATTTTAATGCAGGCTGATAACAATAAGGTAAAAGCACTGCTGAGTGAACAGAAAAGGCAGCAGGATTAATAAATCCTGGCTGTTAGCCTGGTCAGGAGCAGGCTAGCTGTACAGAATACATCTCCATGGTAACTTAGGTGCCTCTTCTTTTGTGAAACCGAGTCAAAGCTAAATTGAGCCAGGATAACTGGTAAATCCCGGCTTAATCCCTTATCTTGGTTTTGTAAAATAGCCCTCTGTCTAGCTAATCCACAACGTTTTTGTTCAGTGACTGAAACCAGCTGAAACGGAGAAGGAGATCAGTGAGAGGCGCTTGTCACTGCCCCGGGAAAATTTGAAAGCCTGCACTGCACTTTAGTTCATAATGGAGGATCATACTTATGCCGAGCCACAGGAGAAGGAATCCTCATCGCCAAAAAAGCAAAAATTGGAAGACATGTTGTCATAGCTTCTTGGTACATGACGTCTACCGTAGTTGCAACAGCCATTTGAAAAAGCGAGGCGCTAGAGAGCACTATTCGTTTGAATGCAAAATACCATTTCACCGCTAGATGGGAGACATTCCTACACAGTGTACCTTTAAGCAAAAATGGCAAACATTCAGCTTCTCTCACCAATGTGACACTTTTTTGCTTTTCTTTGTTTTATATATATATATATATATATAATAATTGTAAATCTTCGATTTTGACTGTTTGTCAGATCAAAACAAGACATGTGAAGACCTCACATATAGGCACTACGAATTTGTAAAGGGCATTTTCTGACATTTAATAGACAAAGCAATCAAGTCATCAACAAAAATTATTAATATATTAATTGATAATTGAAATACTATTACAATAGACCCCAAAATCCATGTATGGAAATATTTGGTGTACCTTCAGAGCACAGCATTACTTCCTATCATTTGAATGCCATAGCATTTGCTTCATTGTTAGATTGGAGTCAGCCTGCAATACGATAGATCAAGGTGGTCATGACGTGTCTTTAAATGTATCAAGTCCGATCTAAGGAACTAACGTCACAAGTGAACCTCTATGAGGTGCCAACAACATAAGCAATACTTCTGCTTGTTTGTCTTGTTAAGTTATTGTTTTACCCTAACCCTTTAATTTATTGCACTATACTCCTATATGTTTGTTGTATAAGTGGCCTACTGCAACGTGATGGCTGTGTTCTGTCATTAACATATACAGTAGCAGTATGAATAGGTTGTATGTTACAACTATAAACCTAAATATTTTAACTGTCACACTTTTCTTTCTCAGTGTTGTCATTGCTGTTTGCATTGTGAATATTGTATTGTTGAAAAGGGATACACTTGTTGAAAAATATAAACAAAGTGACTCTAACAATATCACAATCAGATTTGAAAAAAAACCCCACTATGTTTAATGTGTGTGATTGTAAAGGTATAAACTCCTTCTCAGGTCATTAAAACTGCCAAATTCCAAGAATAATGAGGACATGACCTCAGTGTCCTCAATGAATCTGTATTCAGTTTATGGAAATGAATCTCATTCTCAGTCATACTGCGGTTATTGCAGTGGTGTACTGCCTCATTGTTTGTCTCCTCTCTGACAGCTCAAGTGTTGTTAAAGCAGCTCTACACAGAGTTTTTTAAAAACAAACACTTGAGCCAACCTCCATGGCTCTGATTCCAGTATGAAATTCAACCTTTTATAGTTACACTTCCAAAACATTGTTGGGGCTTCTTTCTGTTATTACGCAATGATCTCATTCTGCCAAGCTGCTCAGTCAGTGGGCTAACAGCCACAACAGTTCTGTTCTGTCCTACTGCTGTCTCATTCTTTCATATTGTCCAGAGAGAGAGAGCACACTGGAAACCCTCCATACACATATTCCACACTTCTGGGGGCCGTCTCTTGAGAGAACCTCAGGATCCAGCTGGAACTGGAGCGTATGAGCTGTTCATGCTGGCGGTAAGAGCAGCTGGCTTCCAGTCTGGCTGGTGAAAGTGGATGTTGAGGGTTCGAGCCCAGTTTGCAAACACTCCCTTCTCCGTGATGAAGCGGTGGTGGCTTCCTCGTCGGCTCCTCTCGTGGGAGAGATACATGGAGCACTCGTCGGGCCCCAAGGGCTCATAGTAATGATAAGGCAGAGAGGGATGAGAGGAGGATCTACACAGGAAAACCGAGCAGAGCAGAAGAGAGAGGTGTGAAGCGTGAAAAGGCATGAAAATCAAAGTGTGAGGGAAAATGGTGATAATTATGACATGAGGGTGGGAGAGAGGAGAGAGAAAGAGAGTCACAGTGGGGGAGAAATGAAAAGAGGAACAAAGAAAAACAGAAAGATCAGAACAATCTGGGCTGTGCTCATTATTCACCATCTTATTCCTCTGATATTCATGGTCAAGCCACACTCAGTAAAAGACTCACTTCAGTCTACAGCCTGCATTTCTCTATGAATGTGTCTCTATATTCATGTGAGAGCAATATTAGTTAAATTATTCTGCTATTTCCAGTAAACCTGGAGCCATATTAAACAGCTGTACTTTACTATTCAATAAAATGTGTTATTTTGTTTGTAAAAATCTTAAATTTCCACTCTTGCAGAAATCACCAGTCATTAACGAGCCTCGTAGGCAATAAAAGACTCTTGAAGTTGTCACTGCAGGGAGTAAATGTTAGATGTTCATTACAATTTAAAGACATCATTCAAGATGTAGGCTACTAGACAATATTTTTTATGTAGAAACACACCCATGTTGTCAGCACACAGTAAATCCCAGAGTGGAGCTGCAACAGAAGAGAGCGTCCCATCCGCCTAATGCACTATTTGCCCCACTTGCTCAAACAGGAAGTGACAAAGTCCTGAGGATAAGGAATTTTTATGGTTTCTTGGATCTATAATTGAACAGATGAAACAGGATGTAGTCCAAAGTTTCTGCATATAATATTAAAACTTGGAGTCTTTCAAATACATGAAAAGTAATAAGTCAAAAATCTGTTATAGTATTATTTGGTAATAATTATTTAGCCTAGTATTATTCGGTTACTTCTTTGTTGGAGTTTTCCTGGTATATGTGCTTGACTGAATTAGTAATGGTACTTTAAATTAAATGTGTGAAAAGTCTTGCTTTTTTGCCATTTGTTAAAAAATAGTACATGAAATTGAGTTATATATTATATCATGATGCCTTCAAATGACATGGATTTTGAACTGAAAAGTCAAGAACACGGTATTCTTGGCGTTGAGGTGGTCATTTGAATACTGTTGCTAGGCTACTGACAAAAAAATGGACATTGCCTTGATTCTTTTTCAAAGGTGGTTAATGGTTTTGTATTTTCTGTGTTTTAATGTTAAACATAATTGATAATAAAAATAATAATAAAAAGTAGCTTCATAGGCTCCAACATCTTTAAAAACATTACCATACATCTCAACATTTAGTCTCATCGTGGGACATTGCAATGGACTCTTCTTTGGAACACGCTAAACACTATATACTTGAAGGCACCAATAAGACAACGCAACATTGATTTGAGTACAGTAATCTGTTCATATATTTGGATGTTAAAGGTGCTGTAGGTAGGATTATGGAGATCCAGGACTTAGCCAAAAAACTTGAACATTGACAACTTCTCAGTCTCCCCCACCCCTTTCTGCTAAAGCCCAAAACGGTCTCCCCTCAGCCCCTCCCCCCACAAGGGTGAATGAATGTGTGTGCATGAGCAGTGATTGACACGCAGTTAGACGCAGTTAATCAAATGTCTTTGTGTATGTGAAAGGTGTCCTTTGTAGTGATGAACCCACAGAGATTTATCATACGACTCTACATTTTCGTTCTGCTTTGGGGAGCTTTGTATTGTCTTTCAGCTCTTTGTTTTGTTTGTTTCTTTTTCTTTTTTGTTTCTTTGCATTGTTTTCAGACATAGTTAGCAGCTGTTTTCAGCAAAAAAGCTTTGATAAACACACTGTACACTATACCTGCCCAGCACCAAATGGCAGACAGACACTGTTAGAAACTAGCTGGTGAACATAGTGGAGCAGCTAAAGAACCAGACATTTCCCTTGTTGTTGGAGACCAAACACAGAGATAAAAGGAAAGCAAATATTTGACTACATTTACCAGGTGGCAAGGCTCCAAATGAATAAAAATTTTGCTTCGCGTCTACTGTGTTTTAAAGTCGACATTGTTGATGTTAAAGTAGAGAGTTGTGTACATACATTTAAGTAAATGAACAGATTTAATCTCATCCCTTTGCTATAAAATTACAGACTGGCCTGCAAAGCACGCTCCACCGTGTTGATATTTATAGCTTCCCACTAAAATGCAAAGTTTAATTAAAATTTCTAGACAGCTACATTTCTGGATTAAAAAATAGTCTACCTGCAGAAATCAGGTGGCACCATGCCATACACGTTGATCCTGTCACACAGCTCCACAGCTATGGCCATGGTGAACCAGCCAGTACTCAGCCAGGAGTTGGAACTCTTCCTGGAAGATGAGAGAAAATCAACATGTTTAGTAAATCCACACTCATATAGTGTAAATAGAGTAGAGTACTGGCTCCTTCCAAAAGACTAACTGATCAAATGAGACATGATTAAAGATGTGAATAATTCTAGATTGTATCTGATCAGTCATCTTTCCAGAGATAAACACAGACGATGCAAAAAGACAGATTGAAGAAAGACTTTCTTGTTTTTATGCCTCGTACACAACAATAAAGGAAATATCAATGAGCAAGACATTTACTCTGACACTGACTATGCTTGCATGAAGGCAGAAGTGATTGGATTCTCCATTCAAATGCAATGTCCTCTTATCTTCCTGTTGGCTTACTGTTCACATGCAAATGAGTTCAAAACGTCTTTATCTATTAGCTCTGCTCATATTCAGTCAGCCATTTTGCTGCAGTACAGATACCTGCGCCACATAATACGAAAAGAGACATGTGACTATCATGTGAAACTTGCATCTGTTTTATATTCAGCAATTCAACAAAGAATTGTGCATATTTAGGGTGATCTCACTATGTCAAAACCTTGATTGGTATGCCAACTTCATGTTGATGACATTTTATTCTGTTTGATCCAAACTAAGCACAACTTTCTTTTATAAATGTACATACACACAGTACTTCTCTTAGTTAAGATGCAGGAGAACAGTCTTCACAGGGTGTTGTTTAACATTTACATACATGTTTAAGTTTCTGCATCAAGACCACACAAATCCTGATTTGGAAAACAGTTCCTTACTCTAATAATAAAACAAAAACTTTGTGAGGGTGTAACAAAGCTAAATTCTGTCAGGAAAAAATAGCAAGGAGTAGTACTAATTTCCCGCTGAAGCAAGAGCAGTTTGGTAGCTGTGGCACTTCCTTGCATAAAGATCCTGATGCTGCCGAGCAGAGCAGCAGGATGAGGGCAGGCAGAGTACGTTAGGATGCAACATCCAGCCACTTCTTATTAACATCAAGTTCAGATATGACACAACATTTGTGTTTGTCACATGTTATTTATCTGTGTTCTTATTTGTGGGTTTTAATATGTCACAATGTGTCAGTTCTCACTCCAAGATACTGATTTCTGCTTACTCACCATATTGTTTTCTGTTTGTAATGACAGGGGAGGGATCTAAAATATCATTGAAGAAAAGTTTCATTCCTGTTGTTGAGCCATGTCTGTAAAGGTCTTTCTACATGCTACACCACTACATAAGAAAATACTTTGCAATGTGCAATTTGCAATACGCTCCTGGCATTTTGGGGTAAACTGTGACTTTGTCATGAATCAAATCCCTTAAAATCCTTTCAGAGATAACAGACAAGTTTGAATCTAAAACCTATTATTATTGCTGCGTGAATGTTTAGAGCTCTGACTTATTCTTTTGGTATATTTCGCTGCAAATTTCATTTCAAGTGGCTCAAGTTGTTTGTTTCTTTTGACACATACACAAGGTCTCGAAAACAAACCTCACAGAGGCAGGACATTTACCTATCAATCCCCGTTTCCTTTTTAAATAGTTCATCAAACTTCAGCATTTTGATTCGAGAAATTATGTAGACTTTAAGGTTGGGCAAAAGCTGGTTCAACAGCCTGAGGTTGTTGTAAACGTGGCCTCTTCCATCCCGTCTCATGCAGGTGCTGGGTCCCCAGAAGATGAACACTGTGTCTTGGCTCCCGTTGAGCAGCTCCTGCCGGCTCCGCAGCACTCTCTGCAGGCTGGAGTGAGCTACAACACGCAGGTTTGTGCGTCGGCCAACGTCCTGCTGATAGTTTATGCTCGGAGCATCATTCATTCGGATTACGCACTCAGAGCGGTCGATTTCTTCACCTCTCTTGCTCCCAGTTAGCTGGCCAGAGCTGGTCACCAGGGCACAAGTCCGGCAGTGCATCTTCAGAGGCTGCGGAGGCCAAAGGTTAAAGGTCAGAAATAATTAGAGTTTCATTCAGAGAATATTGAAGATTATTTTCAATCCAGAGTAGTCGTATTAAGCTGTTATATTTCTCTAGAGCAGGGGTCTTCAATGTTTTTTAAGCCAAGGACCCCTTAACTGAAAGAGAGACGGAGCAGGGACACCCAGTACATATTTTGTATAAAATGAAGTTGCATAATAAACTGGGCCTACAATAACGTTTAGGATGGCCTAAAGCCTTTATAATTACCTTTTTGCATAGAATACTAAGCTATTAAAATAGCCTACTAATTGTTGGCATAATTTTATAAATCATGTTTTAATGTTAAACATACATGAACTGTATCTGTGGATGGCCTTAGTGACTACATTGCATATAGGCCAGTAAGCATTGGGGATTTACATTTGCTAATAATCTGTTGGATTTATGTTAAGACTTTTTACTTTTTGAAAAAACGTTCAAAAATGTACAATAATTTGGAGGCCCCTCTGCATTGACTCTAAGGACCCCCTGTTGAAGATCCCTGCTCTACAGAATCAGTTCTGTTTTTCTGCCTCTAATAAACTTTAAAAGATTACAGTATGTAACTATTCTCAGAGGAAATAAAAAGTTGAGGGTGTCTGAACATGACTAAGACAAGACTACATGCTAACATGCTCAATGACAATGCTAACAGACTGATGTTTAGCAGGTACAGCGTTCACTGTGTTCACTATCTTAGTTAAGCGTATTAGCATGCTAACAGATAACACTAAACACAAAACACAGCTAAGGCTCATGGGAAAATAATTGATTTGGCAAGTATTTGGCCATAAACTAAAACCTATTGGACAAATGAAATATTTGACCTGCTAACTGCACTAAAAGAAAAGTTGATGGAGTTATAATTCATCACGAGGGGAACACGAATGTCTATACAAAATGTCATGGAAATCCATACAAAACTGAGATAAGCTGAGACATTTCACTCAAATGTCAACCTCATAGTGGTGCTAAAGGAAAAGTCAGGGGATCACAAAAGTCTGAAAGACTGAAATTGCCATGCGTAGAGCCACCCGCTAGCATTGCTGGAAGCAAAAAGATAAAGCAGCACAGACAGAAGGGATGCATCTGCACCCTGTATCCATCAAGATCAAGTCTACTTGCAGAGAGGAAGAAAACAAAACAATGACCCAGAAAGAGTTCAGCATAGTGCTGCTCGATTATGGGAAAAGTCATAATCACGATTATTATGGTCAATATTGAAATCACGATTATTTAACACGGTTAAACATTGACTTGGAAAGATGTTGCAATTATTGAATTAAAAAAACAGAGAAACAGTGAAAACACTTTGAACTGTGACATTTCCCTTAATACTTACCGTTCAAAATTTTATTTTCATTCAGAACACAGGACAAAATGAGATTTTACTTGTAATGCGCAAAAAATAATTTTTTCTCAATTACATTGTTTTTGTGATCATTTGGTGCCGAAATCAAAATCGCGATTAAAAAATTAAATAATTGCACAGCCCTAGTTCATGTGGACAAGCAAGCTGGATATAAAGCATCTCGGATAATGTAACCAAGACATTTACATTCACATGTTACGTAATGTAGTTTTCATCACACACACACACACACACACACACACACACACACACACACACACACACACACACACACACACACACACACACACACACACACACACACTGAAAACAGTCCCAACTTAAAGTTCATATCCTGCTTTTTAAATCCATGATCATGCTGTCATCTGCAGCAGCCACACAGGACCTAAGTAAAGTGTAACTGGCACACAGAGTCGAGCAACTAGACTGGTAATGGGCTGTTCTGTCAGGTATCCTATTATTCAAATGCAATGCAGGCTGACAGTAGAGCAGAGGCTGTTCTGTGCAGTACTTTGAATTTGTAGGAACACCATGAATACACATAGGGCGGTATATTTATTCAGTCGAACACAACCTCAGAGCAATGTCCTCCTCGATAAAACAATGAAAACCCGAACACACAAGCTTTGTCAAGGCAATATGTATTGCAGGGTTGTTGTGTTGGTTTGCATTATATTGACCAGGACATATTTGTGTCTTGTGTCCAACTAGGTTTTTTAAAGTTGAAAAAGGCGAGCTTGGATTGAGTGATCCGACAGCAGAGAGCCACAGACTCTTCACATGAATTATTCTCAACCTTAATAGAGAGCTACATTGGCATTCTGAACTGTGCTCTGAGCTTCACACTCCATCAGGTTCTGAGGTGTGCAAGTGTGTGTGTGTGTGTGTGTGTGTGTGTGTGTGTGTGTGTGTGTGTGTGTGCGTGCGTGCGTGCGTGTGTATATACAGGTGATATTAACAGTGCCCCAGGCTGTGTTGCTCCCACTGCTATATTTATAATACTCTCCCACTATCAGTGACCCCACACATTGAATGATTGTCTAGGGTGTGTGTATGTGTGTGTGATGCATCTATGTGTGTATAGGTGGTGTCTGTCTGTGGATGTCCTTAAATCTCTGTGGGGAGTTCGATGTCGACCCAGATATGTAATTCTGACTCACAATACAATTACGTTTCTTTGGCAAGAGTCTGCAACTGTCTGAAAAGTGTCAAGACCCAAAACCAGTTGTAATCCCATCTACACACACACACACACTGAGGAAAAGGAATTTTCAATCCCCAACACATTGCCCAAAACAAACCATGTCTTGGAGTGTGTTTGCACTCTCTGCAGGCAGACCCCCTCCCTCAATAACAGGTTGGCTGGAGCAAATTATACGTTACACTGCACAAACACCCTCCCTGCCTTAGCTGGGGGGTGGGGGTCCCAGTCCCAGTTTCTTCTTCTACATACAACAGATAGAGTGCATTTTCCCTTCAGCACAGTCCAAACAATTACTCCCAATCAACTTTAAAGTCAGGGAATATGTTAAACTTATAAAAGGCAGTTGAAAGTTGCATGGACAGCGTTGTTGTTTAAAGCTAAAAGTGTCCTTGACAGTGATGCTGAAGCTCCTGTGCCAGCTCCCTGAGCTTCTGACAGCTTGATGATACTAGGAAATAGTCACTTATATACCGTGTCTCATTGAAAGGGGCTTTCAGAATCAGATGGAAAATATTTCAGACGGGAGGCAGCTGAATATGCAACCCACGGACTGTTGAATGAATAAATGAACACTTTCTGACTCCCCCACACACACACACACACACATGCACACGCACACACGTGCATGTGCACGCACGCAAACACACACACACACACACACACACACACACACACACACACACACACACACACACACACACACTCAGTCAGTCTGCACTTTATCATGTGGACAGAGGGTTGTCTACCTTGATCAATAATGGATGACCTGATAAGCTAAAACCTTCATGTATTAACTTTACAAGGCCATTCAGTGAACTCTGATGTGATGCCTGGGAGGTAATTTATTGAAAATACATTTAAATAGTTTGTAAACATTAACCGGTGTGGTACTACAGTAGTAGATTGTTAGGTTTGCTGCACTCGGTTTGGGTAAGTGCAGGGCATTATTGTGCAATCAGTATTTTTGTAATCTAGTTTAATGATGGTTTTGACAATTGTAAGTAAATATTTAATTTGCATCCAGTACTGTTTGCATCCAGTAATGTTTATGTAGGCTCTTATGCCATACATCTCAACTTTTCTATTACTGTCATAAGAAAGCAATTAGCAAAGTCATATTTATATCATAGAATAATAAAGGGAAAATAATATTAATAAATTAACCAAATATTAACCCATCTTCTGCAACTTACTGTAATGAAGGCATAGCAATGCTGCAGTGTGTGTACACTGCATAATTGCATCTTTGCAATATAGATGTTAGAAGGATACATAACAATTAGGTAAGGGAAAGTTTATCATTTCAGATTTGATTCTAAGGCCCAGAGCCATACTTATTCATAAAGACATCCTCTTTGAAAACAAAATAGTTTCAGAAGGAAGACGTATTGTGTACTATGGTGGTGGTGGTGGTGGGCTTTTTCCATGCATGTTTGTGTATATTGAGATACTTTGTTTGTATATAAATTCAATAGAGTGTTAAGAGAGAGCAAGAGAGAGAGAGAGAGAGAGAGAGAGAGAGAGAGAGAGAGAGAGAGAGAGAGAGAGAGAGAGAGAGAGACGTGGCCTTCAGAGCATTGGAAGAAGAAGCAGTTAGGAGTAGGCTATGGCGCCAGTTCCAGTCCCAGTCAATCACCACCCACACAGACTCATCAGTATGATCCTGTTTATACACTTCCCAGGGGAACCCAGGATCATAATTGCTTTCAGAGCAAACCCCATCCGTCAGCCTCTAATGTTACACCAGAGCCTTCAATCCTCTAGCCTCTGTCAACACCCCTTTCAGTTTAAGAAGAGTAGAGAGTACACACACATCCAGAAAAAGATTTGGATGAGCTATTAAGAGGTCAGAGAGAAGTCATTAGTAAAGGGCAAAAATACCATATTGTCATTGTTAACCATGGATAAGGCTGGTGTTATTCAATAACTGCCTTATTGTCAACAAATCCCATGAAATTTACAATATAATACACTATTTATTGAGTGTCAGGATTCTCGGAAACTTATGCACAATATGTACACTACTTTCTACTAACAATGCATTGCTTCAAATTGTATAGATGTGAAAATGACTGTTATGGGACCCTTCACCTGCAGTGATGATGCAATATGTTCACATATTTACACAAAAAAGAAAGAACAAAATTAAAAAACCAAAGACACAAATCCAATCCAATATGGAACACTGAACAATAAGAAAAATATAGAATATCTCTAACCTTATCCTTTAATGTCAAACCTCTTATGTGAGCAGTGGTGTGCAAACATGAAGACTCGGCTGTATTTGCTTACAGTTGCACAATTATTTAGGTGTTGTTCATTATAATAACTGTAACTGTACCCTTTTGAAAGCGTACAGAATTAGGCTAATGGCCTAACTGAGAGCAGAGGTAAATTAAGTGGCACCTGTTGTGTGTGGCAAAGCTTTGATGATCAAAGCTGCTGTCTTTTCTCAGAGACCAATTAATTACACCGAAATCCTCCTGACAGTTGACACCGCAATTCTAAACTTGTTCTGTTTCAATTTGGGGGAATAAAGGTGGGATAATCAATGCAGTCAACATCAGACAGAGAGAAAAGGGATGGCTGCATCTCAGATTACAACCCCAGATTACACAGCCTTGTTAGTAGGATTGATGGGGAGATGCAAAATTTCCATGACCGGAAAGAAGATGATATTCATGACTTCCTGTCAGCTCTTGCTATTCACCTCGTCCATCTAGTAGTACAGGTATTTGAATGTGCTGTACTCTATACACCTTGCATTAAAATGCAATCTGTATCTCAATAAGGAGAAACACGTTGATGCCAGGTGTGAATGCATGCACCAACACCAACATGATCAGATCAACCAGGCCATTTGGAAATGGTAAGCATTTTACAGTAATACCATGTGTAACTGCAATGACCCATGGAGTGGATGCCATTAAGCGGATACAGTTGACATGTTACAGTACTGCTGTAACAGGTGTAGTTGGGGCCTTCAATTATTTAAGCATGACTACAAACTGGGCTACGTCAGTCTGAGGATGGCACCTGATAATATATTCTGTTTTCCCAAGAGTGCTCCCTTACTTGAGTGGAATTACAATTTGCATATCCTGGAACCTCATCCATTAAGCTGTACATTATCATACCTATTGTATAACACATCTTACATAGAAAGGGGTCAGCGTAGATGGTAGACTTTCTTTTTGCATAATTGACTTGATAATGACACCTATTTCTCCAAGACTGACTGAATCTAAGGCTGTGAGAGCAAAGAGAGGTATTGCCCATAATAAGTAGGCACATCGTAAATGGGCACAGGCACACAATCCACGTTCAGGCTCTCACATAGGCTTTGTGATTAAAACGTATAAAGGCCAATGTAGATTGATTCTCCTGACAGTTCTTCAAAGGCCAACATCCCTTTAACTGGAATCGGCAAAACATCAAAGAGAGAGATGAGCAAAGCAGAAGAATGGAGCGGCTGTCTATTTAGGTGTGTGTGTGTGTGTGTGTGTGTGTGTGTGTGTGTGTGTGTATTTGAGTAGCTCTAATTACTGTAGCGTCAAAGAAAAAAGAAAAACATACTAGAGAAGGACATCTCACAACAACCTATAGACATTGCAGAAGGCAGACAGAGAAACAATGAACACTGAGACTTTTAGCATGTCAAAATATCCCACAAAATTGTGCAGTATAAGTTTGAAGTCTGATATATAGATTTGTGGGTTTCAACACTGCTGCTTTGCTCTTTTCATATCACCATTTAGCACCACATGGACTGAAGGAAAAGCCACGAATGCTGTGTTTGCACGGCGTTTGTCGTTCGTCGTTCGACTGGTCATGACTGTTTTCCAAGATGGCGCCCGCATCTATACATGAATGCTACTGTCTTTATAATTTATCTTTTTAATAAACTTCTGCTTCGGTTTACAGGTAGGGACCCTCATTATGCTACTGTTGAAGTGTGGTGCTATTTTGAGCCTTGTTGGTGGTGTAGAAATAGCGATTTCCCCTCTGCCCCGAAAGGTAGCGTTAGCAGCTAATCGCCGGTTTGCGCTAGCTTGTTTCAAGCTAGAGACACATTCGATTAGCATGAAAACAGATCCCAGAGAACGGTTGACTTGGTACACATATGTTATTAACCCCTAGGTTCATTATGCGCCGGAATTGTCCTTTAATGTGTGTTGGGTGTTTAGCGAACTCTTGGGTGAAACATAAATGAGCAAAGCAGCCACAGACCATCACCCACCTTGGTGAAATCACAACCCATGCAAACAAGATATGCACTTCAGGTAATACAGGCCATTAACAGGGTCCAGCAGGCTCATTAGATAGAGCTCCCATCACATTTTCAACCATCCCTGGCACTGATGAGGGCATACAATTTGTATTACCATTCTGTGTGAATATGTGTGTGTAACCCTGTGTGTGTGTGTGTGTGTGTGTGTGTGTGTGTGTGTGTGTGTGTGTGTGTGTGTGTGTGTGTGTGTGTGTGTGTGTGTGTGTGGGTGTGTGAGTGTCATAAAGCAAAGATTTCTCCCAGCAACAGCAGACCTCAGATGACCCTGAAGGGAACTGTGCAGACCGATCCACCCACTCCACAGATCCAAAGCAGGTCTGCTGTGGTTAGTTATTCCCAGACTCTGTCGGAGAGTGCAGCAGCAGCAGCAGAAAGAGCTGGAAGCCCCCATGGGAGGTGGGGGCAGAGTTACACTAAGCAGTATGGAAATGTCGCAGTGTGGATCCATCATGAATCAGCTGTCAGCCAGGAGGAGGTGGATGGTCAGATTGTGAATAATGTAGTGCCCACACACACCGTGAAAAACTCCAAACTCTCATTTCTCTTAAGAGCCCCTGTAAAATATGTTACATTGATTTTAAAGGGATCTGATTAGGGCTACAACACTTCAGAGGAACCCTGAACTTAGAATCTGGCTAAGTCAAGAAGTCCAGGGAGCCTCAGCCAGATCAAACCATCGCTCACACACTCCCAAATTATTGATCAATAATCACTGAAAGGTGAACTGTAAACAACACTTTTTTTTCCCCTGCAAATGCTCTCCTGCCCGATGCTGCCTGAGCAATGCAATGCACTTTCCACCCTTCTGTGACTCGCTGCATATCTTTTCTCACTGAGGGAAGACATGATGCCGTCTAAATGATCTATCTATCTGAATGAGCTGTCTGTAACACTGTGCTGGGTCTGAATGATAGGCCTTTGCATTACAATAACACTGACTGTGGCACTTATATGATCAAAAGATTACAGTGCTGAGTAGCCATTCTAGTAGAAATCCATCCTGCTTTAAGCGCTTTGGTCGCTAAATATTTCATGGTTGGCAAATTAATTATGAATCATGAAAGCACAGAGACAATGTAGAGATAGTACTACCACAGCTTTTGACTTTAAAGTTTAAGAGATTAATTGATATTATTGTAGCCTTACAGGGGGAAATAAACCTGTAATAAACTCCTATTTCATTTCGAAGCTTTTCCTCATTAACAGGAATTGCTACACAATTTCTGCTTCTCCCTGAAACCAGGGCAGCACCCGAAGCTTAGAAAAACCTTATCAGTGCATACCTGAACCCTACATTTATATGCTCTTCTCTCTGCTTCTCCTGGATGACAGCAGAATACAGATTAGGTGCATATTGTATTACAAATGTGCAAAAGTGCCAAAGCAATCAGTGTTCTTTTCAAGGACTGGGAGCTCGACACAAATATGTCACACATATGTCCAAATGCATTGGGTGAATTCAAATTCATGAGAGTAGGGGCACCACTGTCATATTAGCCACTGTTTGTAATGCAGTGACTGAATCGGCGTGTCAAGCTAAATTTGTCCGACGCACATGCCAGACAATACAAAGACAGTTAAAGTGACTTTACTGCTCCTTTTTCTGTAGTTTCTATCCTCGGTTTAATCAAAGTCCCATTATGCTGCTGTCCTTGTCACTTGTATCTATACTGCTGACCTCCAGGCTCTCCCTTCAAAACATTTAAAAGCCACTTCTCACCGGCCAGTATGCTATTCCCCCAAATCCCACTCGTCTCTCCATGCAGTCACCTAACGCACTGAAAAGAACCAGATGCCTCACCCCAAACACGGCCAATTTTTTTTTTTCTGGAACACAACCAAACTAAGGTTTTACCTTCTGTATGTCTCTGTGGTGGTGGTGGGTCAATATGTTATGCCTTGTGACAACCTGCACCACTTTCCTGCATCTTTTATTTCTTTGGAGGTTGAAGCGTTTTCGGTTTTTACTTTTCAAAAAAGACAAACTAGCATCCAAATATAATGGCACAGGCCCCTTTTTGACAAAAACAATTATCTTCCTTCTGGCCTCTTTAGTAGCTTTTTGAATTAGACAGTATGGAATAGTTTGGACATGCTGAAATAACACACATAATTTAATGTTGTAAAGGAAGGCCCAGTTGCAACACCATCATTGTGTATGAAATTGCATTAGGAGACAGATCACTTCACATAGCACAGATTGTACATATTTACCTTCTGATCCATGACACCTGTGTACCCCTCAAGTGTTCTCTGCGGCCTCTCTGGCTTCTTTGTGGATGGAGGAGGAGCATCTAAACGGTGGGGCGATGCTGCTGATGATGCCGATGAGGAAGGTGATTGGTCGCCAGAGCTGCTGTTGTACACCAACATAAAACTGGTAACCATGGTGACGATGATGATGCCACTAACCCCTTGGTACTGGAGAGACACATGAAAGACGTTAAGTTCAAAGAAAAAGCATTGAAAACAACATCAAGTCAAAGCACTTGATTTATAAAATCAGCTTCAGGACGAGAGCTACATTTTCTTTTGTCAAGAAATCCCTGCTATGAAAATGTCAGCTTTCAAAGCAGAGGTGACACAATAAATTGCAGCTTCTCCTTTCCTCATGCAAGGCTGCAGATGAAACGTCAGCTGTGCCACGGCTCTGTCAACAGGGCAACATACTTACTTACATCATACTTACTCCCACCCCCCGCTTTTCATTTAATAGATTAATGAATAAATAAATCTATAATCTATAAAGATTAATACAAAAATCTATAAAATAGATTAATTTGATGGACATGGATTTACTGTAAGATACTAAAAAAATTAAATACCACAAAGTGCAATTAGGTAGCTATATGCTGACAGCTCAGCCTGCAACTCACTTCTGAGAAAACACTATAGCTCCCTACAAATTAACATTACAGTGATGTCTCTCCTTCATAATTACCACTCTTATCTTCATCTTTATTTCCCCTCGTTGCCAACCTTCATCCTATCATCCATGAAAGCTCTTTCACAGAGCGTCGGGACTCTTCAGCATGCAACACTTGAGCAGCAGCATCACTGGGATCAGCGTGCAGCTCCAGAAGACGACGCTCCACTACTCTTCTCCCATGCTCTCCTCACTCCAAACTGACTGCACTCCTCATGGTCCTAAACAACTCCTCTTCTTCCCGGCGCACCTCGCTTTCAGTGTTCACTGGGGGTTCATGAGATGGCAATTTCACACTTACACTTACACACTTAAGATTATAATAATGTGCAGCATGCAGCAATTCTCCTATTCAATATTAAGGGAGCTCTGTGTGTTTGTGGTGGCATTATAGACCACATTTGTATCTCTGTTTTCAACCAATTCAACTGACTAAATTATTCTTTTCCAATTTGTTTTTGGCACAATTATCATTATTCTCAACAGATAGCTAATTTCCCCACAACAGCAAATGTAGTTTCACTGCTTTCATGCTGAATCAGTTATTTTTCAAATGGCCCAGTTCAGTCTGGGTGCTCAAAATGTTTTTTTAAAGAAATGTATTGTTCTCAGATGTGTAAATCTATATGCGCCCTGTATACATTTTCCCATCCAAAATCGTATTCTATTTAAACAGCATGATCTAGCCCATGTTGTAACTTATTTGCTGTTTTTTTTAATGGAGTTTCTCCCCATTTTTCACTTCAACTGAAGATTTATATTCTTCAGGAGATGGCAGGTGTACGCTAATCATCCTCATGACCATACAGTATGTCTGTGTGCTGGAAACAATCAATGAATGCTGCTCATAGTTCAAAAGATGTGAAGTAGATAAAAATGCTGGCGATTAAGCGATTTTACATATTTGTTTTTCATTTATTTCTACAATAGTTCCTAAATGAAATGAACTTTTTCTATTCAGATATTTGTCTTTACTGCACAATGCAATGACCGCTTTCATTGTATTATTTCTGTTTTACATATTGTTACTGTAATGTGCTCACAGTGTTGTGACTATAAAGTTGTTCATTGACTGAGAGAAATCTGTGAATGGACTTTGTTGAAACTTGCTTCTTCAATAAAGTGCTCATATTATGCTTTTTGGCTTTCCCCCTTTCCTTTATTGTGTTATATATCTGTTTGTGCACATTATAGACTTACAAATTGAAAAAGCCTAAAGTCCACCCCAAAGGGAGTTACCATCTCCAACAGAAAACACTGTTCACAAACTGCTCCAAACAGCTCTATTGTAGTCCAGCCTTTACTTCCGTGACGAACGCTCGTCACTTTGTAACACACGTTATAATGCTCGCCTAGCTGCTAGCGTGACACACACTCATACTCTGCAACTGACTGGCTAGCAGTACTTACTGCACATGTGCGACTCCCAACAAAGATGGAACAGAAGTGAGATTTCTCATTCTGTAGCTAAAACAGAGAGCTCAACACACAGGGTGAAAAGAGGAGCTGCAGCAATGTGCAGTACAACAAAAATATGGTGGGTTTTTTTTCTGGTACGACCTCTAAATACAATTATGAACCTGAAAATGGGCATAATATGAGCACTATATTTGATGATAACCGTCATAAGACATTACTACTGAGAATTATTCAAATTGATTCAGTTATGCAATGATAAAAGGTAATGTCACTTTAGTAGTCAATGATTCACTGGCTGATATTTATTTTGAATGTCAACATGATATAAATGTTTTGAGTGAGTGACAACCTTTTGTAGGTCAGATGAAGTCTAGTGTTGCTCAGTATAAACTGATGTTACAGTTATTCTGAATAGTAACAGTGTTTCATAAAGTGTGCTTAAGATATTAAGGAAATATTTTAAGCAGATGCCTTATCTTGTTGTTTTGTCATTGCATTGCTCCCTGCTAAAAGTTATGATAAGATTATTCTTTCTAGTTCTTAAAAGGATGTTATAATACATTACCATTTTTTGTCATTCAAGCTAATTTGGAGACATTCCCATTTAAGGAAAGGGGAACTATTTTACTAATTTGTCACGGCAACCTGCAGGTTGCCATGCCATGCTCATGAGCAGCTAAAGCTCCTCATGGAAGGTAGCTTTGCTAGAGGCTGTAATCTAGTCAGGAGGAGCTGGGAAATGGGGAATTCGTCTTTTTATAGACACCCTCTGAGCTGCTATCATTGTGTTCATTTTGTAATGTGTCTTTCATGTTCTAGTCATTCCTCAGCAAGTCTCACTTTACAAACTGAAATGTATCTGTTGGCTTTGTGGGAATTAATAAGTCATTTATATCTCAAAAACATCACAGAATATCACGGCCAGACCAGATGCTGTAAGAAAAATCAGGGTAGCCTACTTAAAAGCTACATTGGGAACAACACGTCTTCCCTTTTATGTTTTTGGCCCAGTTTTACAAAAGTGTTAACAATTGTCTTTTTAGAATAATTAGTTTCCTATCTGATACAGGGATTCATGTAGAATATGATGGGATACAGGATGATACAAGATAACACAACAGGCCTATTACTACGCAATGCAATGTATGGTATTATGCAATTATACCATACAATATGAAGCAAGACAACCTAATATGAAACAGGCTACAGTATGGAATTCCATCATTACATTGTAATTTTGATGATAAAGTTAACTTTTGTTGACATTAGATGATTCCTTGCCAAACCATGCTTAAAATCTGAAGAAAATAATTCCTGCTACACAAAATTGTGAATATATATATTTTTTTAAACAAAGCTTTTGTGGTGAAATACAGGAGAGTTTTCCCTCTAGAAACTTTTCAAATGAACGTCACTTTTTGGTTGGACTTCCCACCGCTCATAGACATATGACGATGGGTCTTGAGTAGTGCTTGCATCACAATACAAAAAAGGTTGCCAAACAGTGCTCAGTAGCACAAACACATCAGGGATACATGTAGTATTATTATAAATGAGAATTCTTTGAATGGAAACAATAATTATTTGTCTCATTGTCTCAAGAGAATAAAACACACATATACAGTACAATACGCATGCTGTACATTAGGAGAGTGACATTAAACAGAGATACAAACATATAAACATATGACCTTATCATTTCAGTGGGACAAACAACTCAAACATCCAGGCTTCTGAGGACAACAGCTCTGAAATAGAGCCTATTATGGAGTCAGCTCATTTGTTGGTTTGACAGCGATCAATACCATTTTCAATTCAGTCCTACATATAAATGGATCTTTAAGCTCTTGTTACAGTGTTTGAGTTCAACTTTAATAGCTGAGAAATGAACACTACAAGACTTTTTCAATGACTTTTCCCATTTTCTGTTTTCCATACGGCCATATCATTGGTAGAGTAATTTTAATCAACAAATTATCTGTATCACTGAGGAGCACAGCCTCATAATGAATTCAGAGGATTAGGTGTTTTGCCGTCTGTGTGGTTTGATTAGAGGTGTCCCTGAGGTTTTGTGTGCATCTCAAAACACAGCTCTGGGGAGCACACACAACACACACACAAAAACCTTTTTTTAATTAACTCGAACCTCCTATCCAGCGAGGCGCCAGACGGTTGTCTGCCTGGGCCAAATACAATACATGTGTGAAATAATCTGCTTTGTTGCACCTGTTTGGCAAAAGCAGTTTTTAGTCATTATATAATGTCCTCAGCTTGAAGAGTAGATGCCTCCTGGTGTAAGTAAAGAAACTAAGCTAAGACTAAAAGTAAAGGGACTGTGAGTACATTCCCAACTTACATAGCTGTTTATGTTAAAGTGCTGTTACAATGGGCACAATACTATATATGTTTTACTGGACTATGTCTGTACTGGCCGATGCTCGATGACAATGGGAGTTGTGTTCAGCTTGTTTTGGCACACAAAATAAAGGTTTATACCAATAGTGACATTTATCTTATCAGTTTAATGGCAACAGATACAAAATGATCACAAGAATGGTCTTGTTGTGAGGGCAAAAATACCGTAAATAAAGAAGCAATTAGACAATTACATGACTCTTATACTGTGAATATAAATGTATTTTAGGTGGCTTATCAGTTTCCTATAGTAGAGTGACATAGAGTAGATGTTGTGTGAGGGTTAACAGTTAATTAAAAAAAAGAGAAAGCTGGACCTGTTTCTGTTAATAGGGTAATATTAGCCTAATAAACAGGATGTATCAATCTAACTGTAATACCAATATAAATCTCCAATCTCCTGGAGATGGCGGTGTGGTGAATGTTATTGTTTATCATCCAGTCCTGACAAATACTGTGCACTTTAGCTGTGACACAAGTTAAAAAAAAGAGAGCACCGGGAGGTAGATACAAGCTTTATGTCCTGCATTTTCAGGCCCAAGAGCTAAAACATCTTCATTCACTTTGCAAATTGTCTCCGCCTTCAGGCAGATCATTGACTCGTTGGCTGGTATCTCTACCAATCACAGATGCAATTTCCTGTTTCCCAATATATCTTTCTTAGAAGTGTTGTGTTTATCCAAATTATTGGGGTGAAAAGGACCTCCAATCATCTAGTTGTATCTCTGTTGCACGTTACAACGTAACTGAATCACTTTCTTTAATGGTGGGACTTGGGTGAGAGTCAGCAGGGTTGATTGCAACTGCAACAATTATAAGCTCTGAATGAAAGGAGCAAAAGGGTGATTGTGTTAAGAGCATCTCCTTCTGCCTCTGATTATGAAAAATAAAAAAAAACTCACTATCCAAACAACAAAAGAACTGCCACAATGAAAGAAATTATCTTTTGTTTCAGAAAGTGGAGAAAGGCTGCAAACCAAACCAGCACAAAATGTGACTGCATCTGTTGCGTACCCTCTCGATTATGTAATTAGCAAGCTGTTGGCATCCGTTGTTTTCACTGAATGACAAGCAGATGGGCTGGTAACTCTGGAAATGACAGTTATTCTTAGAGGGGAACACAATTCACCTATGAAATGTGTCATTGTCCTTGTGCAATCCTTGCAGGATTAAAGAACCTACCCACTACTGGCTGGCAATGAAAAAATACTTTGCTTGACCTTGTAACATGTGATAACATAATGCTGTAATAGTTCAGCCCCGTTCATTATAAAATGGAAATTAGTGGAAAAAAGAACATAGGAAGATAGATAATAATTTTCCCAACTCTATCAACCTCTTTTCTCCTTTAACTCACTAATTATTGTAGGTTTGCACATAATAAGACATAACACACCAACACCATTCGCTTCAGGAATGCACACAACAGCAGGCAATATGTTTCTAACTGAGCTATAAAAATCTAGGGTCCATCTGGCTGTGGTATCATTCTATTTATAGCATCAAAACCCAACTGAATCAGACATGGATGAAGAGAAGTTCAAAATATACATTGGCAATTCCCTGAAAAACATACAGTGGGACTGAGAAAGACAAACTGAGAAACAATCCTTCACATTTCTACACCTACTGGCCATATACTGTTGTTTCTGTGACCATTTCTTTTTTTAGTGTATGATGTTTCACAACCTTTCATATCAGACACACCAGGATGTAAATCTGTAGGAACAGTTCTAAGTTATAAAAGGTTGAAAACCACTATATTGGCCTGTGTCACCAAGACAAATAGTTCTACATTCATTGTATTGCACTTGGCAATAATGTGATCCTGATTTTCTCCATGTGCGATTGGCAGTGAACCTGCCACATCAACATATGATCTGTCCCAGGGGGAAGTCAATCCCTTCCTAATAACTGGCCTTTGGAAGCCTGAAATCGTATTACTTTCATCCACAGAGCACTCAGAGACATCACTTTTAAGATGTCATTGTGTAATACAAATTACATTACAATGCATGAAATATTAACATTTTAGATACTCTGTCATTCAAAATGGATAATGTTTGGCGATGTGCAATTATTATTCAGGTAACATCCAGGTTGAAACACTTTGGCTGCAGCTCTCACACATAAAACATGCTTCTTTTATTTTATCTTACTATATGAAAATCTCACCGTGCTCGTGGATCCCCCAGTTATTGTGCATGATTTTCAGTCTCTGCTGCCACGTTCTGGTCATACTCACAATAGTGGACTCTCAAAAACCCATGATCAATGTGTGCTGTGTGTGAATACGAATATGAAAAGCACATATTGGAGTACCACACTTAAGCACGATTCAGTTCTATTATTAAGCGTTTCCTCAATTTAAAATGGGAAATGCAGCTTTTCCTCCTCTACATACAACATACTACAACAATATTTTACATGCAAAACACAGAAGTCATAAACTGTGATGTGTGTTTAAATTACCCGACAAACTGTATTTGTATGAGTAGCCTAAGCGAGAACATGGATCACCCACAATTATAAAAACATTACTGGTCACACCTGAAATAATAATTGATTTAAAGAGCTATATAGGCTATATGATATTTTCTTGTTGTATCTGTTTGGGTGGGAGAAGTTACACCTTTATCGTAATTAATAGCTCTTGAAATTTGGTGACCATATGTGATTCCAGCATAGCTCCGCCCAACTTTAAACCAATCAGCCAGAATAAGGCTGGAATCCCTCTCGAGTAGCATATATGATAAACGTACATTAATGCCACAGTTCAAACTAAAGGGAGAGACAGAGAGAGAGAGAGAAATATTTGCAATGTCACAGAAAACCCAGCTGAGGTCAGTGTTTCTCCACCGGACTCCTCAGTGTGGACAGAAATATCACTGCCTCCTATAAATACCGGTACTACCTACAATATTGGCTGTATTATTAATCAACTAAAAAAAGCAACCTGGAAGTCACCACTCTTCTTGCAGACACAGACAGTGTACTGATCCCTCTGTTTTGCAGCATCGTTGATATAAATCCTACACATGTTCATGTCAGCGGACAAACTGCACAACAACGATGTATTTTAGAAATCGCATCCTAACAAAGGGAAACGGGAATTTTAGCAGAAGCGGCCACGGTGCACGTCCCCTTTAAGACAGTCTTGGAATAATTAATGACGTCGCGCTGTAAACACGACTGACGCTCAGCTGCGTGGCCGAAGCATCCACCAAGAGCCCAAGACCTCTCCAGGTTCCTGCTGTGTTTATTTCTCGACGGGACCGCTGAAAGGCACTAAAATAAACTGCGGTTCACCTCGACTCTCATATGCGGTCTCCAAAACCAAGGCGACGCAGCATTTGTTCTACTAAGTGCCATGGCTAGGAACACGGACACCCCCTCCTCTTACTATGGTGAGTCGGTTCGTCTTTGTTGTAAACGCCAAAATATTTTTTCTCTGCACTGTGTAACGTTACCGTTATGACAACATGATATAACGGTGTGTTCTTTAGCCCGAATGATTTAGCCCATTGCTGTGATTTATAGGGACGTTAGCTTGCTTAGCTACATGGTCAGTTGCTAACTATTCAGGGTTTTTTAACGGTTAACATCAAATGCGCAGCAACGGGTAACGTTAACGGTAGAATCATGTTTTAAACGGCCATTTACGTTTGAATAAGTAGCGTTAGCCTAACGTCTTTTTGTGTTAACGTACGTTAACGTTACCTGGTTAACTCCAATGATGTGATATTTGTTTCCTTTTGTGTTACTTGTTTACCTAGTGTAGCTATACGTTAAGTCCTCACAATAGGTATTATCACTTTCCTCCTCCACTTGTCGTCACTTCGTCTTGGTTGTAAACCCAGATATATTTTTCCTCTGTGGCGGCATGACACCACAATATAACGTTAACACTATCTTCGTTATCGATTATTTTCTGGATTGATAGATTTATCGTTTGGTCTAGCTATAGTCAGAATCACTAATTCCTCAGGATGATGCCACCAGATTTCTTTGTTTTGTTCTAACACCAGACCAGTCAAATATCCTATTCAGTATCAGACAAAGAAAGCAGCTTTCTAACGTTTCCTCAACATTGAGAAACTGGAAATAGGGCACGCATTGTATCTTGAAAAACTTCAAGGATGAATTGATCTGAGATTGAGCTGCCTGTAACGGTAGAAAAACGTTTTAAACGGTTAAATTTACGTTTGAAAAAGTAGCCTAACGTTTTTTTTAATGTCTTAAGAATTATCTGTATCCTTAGCGTTGCCTGAAATACTTCAACAATTGATTATCAAAACAAAAATGTGTATTCATTTTCTGTTAATCGATTAATAGACTAATCGTTTCAGGTAGCTAATCTCTGGCCCCTTTGTTGGAGCTAGCTAGTTTAAAGGAACGTTAGCTTTATGGCTCACATTTAGTCAGTTGGCTATTTAAAGGTTGCGTAACTCAAAAATGAACCGTAGCCTTGGTTATCTTCTGTGATGTGAAGTTTTGCCTTGTATTTCTTACGTGTGTTAAAAAAAAAGTGTAGATGACTGTTAACAACAATAAGTCTTATCTCCACTTTCCCCACATTAAGGATAATTACAACATTGTAACAACTGCAGTCCAGGTAGTGCAGTTATTAATGAAGATAAAAAGCAATGTTCTCTGTGAATGGTTTTGATAACAAAGGCTTTATTGTCTCCAAGTGGCATTTTCACTGCTCCATATGGATATATTCAATACGTGGGCAGATTTTCAGTCCATTAGACTGCCTTAGTAATCATGTTGTTTATCAAAGCAACATAATCCTTTATCACCACCAGATGCCACACAGTGTCTTTCTTCTGACACAAAGAGTCACTTACACCGGTGATTTTTACCATACTGGTGGCTTTTTTTTAGGTTGGGTGCCCATATTAATACTCCCCCAGCTAAAAAATATTCCCTCTATATTTAGTAATCTTCCATTTAACCATTAGAAAATACATATTTAGTGCTTCTTTCACAATGTAATTCTTGTTGTCAGTGTGCAACTGTTCTCAGGCTACTACAAGACTAATGGGAAACTTACTAGCTAGCTATAGACCTTTTTCACGGCAGACATGTTGACATGTCATAGTAGGAAAAGCACCGGTGTATTCAAAACCATTAATGATGGCTGCATTCCACTTAGGAGAGGCCCTGGTATTGTGCATGCTGTCCCAGTAAGCTAGCTACTAACTGAACTAGCTAGCTTACTGGGACACTTGATGGAAGTGAGGCATCGTTAAGGTTATCAATTTCAGCTGTGCTTTTCCTACTATGACAAGTCAAAATGTCTGCTGTGAAAAAGGTCCATAGAAACCCAGACTAAGCCACAGGGTTAGGGCAATTTAAACGTACAATATGTAATTTTCTGCTGTTAGGGGTCTCTCAATCAAAACAATGGAACCCAGACTCGGATGCCTGGGCCAATATGGTCTGTTTCCCCGACTGAACATAAAACGTTCTGTTACTGCCGTTAGCATCATTATCACCCGGTGCTGGAGTTTGTGCTGGCAGGGTTCGGATTGCTGTAAGTTTATAATAGTGGCTGGCTGCGGGCTAACTGTGGATGTGTCGTGTCCCCCGGGCTGTTGTCTGCTTTCATCCCGACTGAAGTCCCTTAGCGCCTGGGAGTGAGGCAGGGGTTGGAGGAGAGTTATACCAAAGAATTTCTAATAAGGGAAGAAGTTCCACTCTCTCGTTACTTCCGGCTTCTGAACTTGTTGCAGTTCCACCAGACGCGTTCACAGGGGCGCTCACAGGCCAGTGCAGAATGAATGGGACTCTATGGAGCTATACCCCTCAAAATCCACTTTTCTCAGGATATCATTTTTTGTCTAGTAATTTGAATGTTGCATTCGAAAGGGGAGGCTAAGAAAATACACACTGCTGGGTGTTAGATTTTTTTAAAGAGGCTTTTTTGTTCTAAAAAGCCTTTTAAAATGTCAATGACATCATACACATATATGGCCAGAGATACTGCTTTACAGCAAGCTCTGAGTCGCTTCCTTTGTTCTCTCAAAGCATCGACAACACAGCTGACAGGTTAGGCTCTCCCTGTTAATACACGTGCTAGAAAGAGGTTTGCTAATGTTTTAAAGACCACGCCGAAATATTCACTCTGACATTCTGGTTCTGCTTTGGATGCCGTCAAGCGGGATCGCCGATCGTAATCAGTCCTTCACTGACCAATCAGCATTCATTAGCAGAATGCTAGCGTATTATGGGCAACAACGACTCAACCTGTAAGAAATCGAAAGGACACAAGTACTCGTTCATTCAACTTTTGACCTATAATCCATATTGAACTTGCAAAAACTACAATCAAATCTGAGATTTCTCAACGACAATCGGGCGAAAGAGACACATTTAGCTGTCTAGCGCCATAGAGTCCCATTCATTTAGCAGTGGACCGCGATCACCCCCAGTGGAACTCTGGTGGAACTGCAACCAAATTCGGTACAATGGGGCTGAATAGGGAGTGGAACTGCTTTCCGTAGACGGGCTTTGGTTATACTCACTACTTGTCAATGGACAATTCCGCTTCCAACCTGTAGGGGGACCGACGAGGAAAAGTTCTTTGGTGCCTACTATAAAGGTGCTGGTTGACAAGTAGCTAATGCTAATGCTTAGCGTCAGCTAATTCTTGGTGGGTAACATAAGATTACGATATCGTTCAACACACTCAGTTATTTTTAGTATGATTGTTTTGACCACGGTTAACAACTCTGGGCTTACCCACGAATTCATCAGTAACGTTAACTGTATAGATAGACGACCAATATAATGATAATTTAGCCAGCTAGCACACACCTGTCTGTCTGCCTCACTCTCTCGCCGCTGCAAGTTTTCAGTCGGGATGAGAGCTGACAACAGCCCCAGCCAGCTAGCAGCCAGCCACTATCATTACAGCAATCCAAACCCGGTCAGCACTTAACTCCGGTGCTAAGGACGCTAACGGCAGTTTACTGAACCGTCGAGAAACAGACCCAGGGATCCGAGTCAGAACAGCGGCCATTTGTAACGTTACACCCCCGTTAGTGTTACCAGTGCCCCGCCGCTTTGCTTTTAGCCGTCTTTACAGTTAGCAAAATTTATCCGACAAAAGGGGGATAAGGCACCAAAATGACTAATACTAATAGTAATTTAAAGATGTGGTAGCATGGGATCTGGACGGGAAGGATAACTCTGGGAGTTGGAATGGCTGTGTCGCGATTCTGCCTTCTCACTCCGCGACACAGGTTTGTGGATCTGAGTGTCGCAATTTCGGTTTCAAATCGCATATCGTTACAGCCCTAGCTAACGCTAACGTTACTTGTCAACGTAGCACGTTAAGCTGGATCAGTCAGTATTGAAATGTATCAATAAATAAGATCTCTGCTGTATTACTGTGTTGTAAGTGGCATGTAATCAGTGGCAAAATTATGCTGTGTGGCAGAAAGCAAGATGTATTACGGTTACTGAGTATTATTTTTTCTGTGACATTGTATGATTTACGATTACTCTGAAACGTATCATCTTGGTGCCCGTGCTTTGATGGAAGTTAGAGTAACTAGAGAGGGGTCAAAGGTTTTATGACGCCACTGACAGTCGACTAAAGGAAATGTCCCGTGTCATTAAAATAAAATAACCGATTTCTCTGGGTTTGAACGTTGTTGGAAACATTTAGGATAGTGTAAGTACACAACTCAACAAAATATATAACATAGGTATAGTCATTTCTAGACATTTTAATGCAGAAATGTTACATTGTACCTTTTTAATGTCTCCTTTCAATGAAACATTTCTTTACAAAAATGTTACAAAAACAATTAAGTTCCTCAAAAAATAAAATGTCATTTCAGCAGCATTTGTTCTACTAAGTGGCATGGCTAGGAACACGGACACCCCCTACTCTTACTATGGTGAGTCGGTTCGTCTTTGTTGTAAACACAAAAATATTTTTTTCTCTGCACTGTGTAACGTTACCGTTATGACAACATGATATAACGGTGTGTTCTTTAGCCCGAATGATGTTTAACCCCTTGCTGTGATTTACAGGGACGTTAGCTTGCTTAGCTACATGGTCAGTTGCTAACTATTCAGGTTTTTTTTTTAACGGTTGACATCAAATGCGCAACAACGGGTAACGTTAACGATAGAATCATGTTTATATTTATTTATTTATATATATATATATATATATATATATATTATTATATATATTTTTTTTTTCTCTGTGACGGCATGACAACAGAATATAACATTAACACTATTTACTGGACTTTAGCTATAAACTGTCAGAATCACTAATTCCTCAGGATGATGCCACCACAGTGTTTCCTTTAGGATTTTTTTTTTTTAGCAGTGGGGGCAGGTCAGGAATTAGGGCACGCATTGTATCTTGAAAAACTTGGAGGATGAATTGATCTGATATTGAATAGCTGCCTGTAACGGTCAGCTAATCAGTCCAACTCTAGCTATAACACATAACTTTATATAAGTATTAACTTTCTCATGTCATGCTTATTCCTTGAGCCTTCCACATCATTATCAGTTACAAATGCGTCATATCATCTAACTCTGTACAAGTTGTATGTAAAAATGACAGCCAAAATGACTGTCAGGGAGGCTTGATCTTACAGAAGCCGTACAGTTTTAGAGTGACGCAGGCTTTGTCAGGACTGCTCGTGACGGCTCTTGATGGAGAAAAGCTACTGTGTCTTCCCCACATGCTGACCCCGTGTGTCCCTCAGACCTCATGACTACAGCACTCTGCCAATCACGACTGCAACCTGTCATGTGTAGTTGATTCTCACTGCTCTCAGCAGACATGCAGTTTACCACCGGGCCCTTCAAACCATATCAACATAAACCTGACACTAGAGATTGACACTAGAAGTGTTGTAAGTAAACAGCTTAGTGCAGGTATGGGGTGAAACACAAAATAGAGTCTGTGCATCTATATTATTATATACTAGTATATAATATACTATTAGTTAACATACAGTTTGTGCATCATTACAGAGGATAATATACAGTGTGTGTGTGTGTGTGTGTGTGTGTGTATATATATATATATATATATATATATATATATATATATATATATATATATATATATATATATATATATATATATATTAGGGCTGTCAAACGATTACATTTTCTTAATTGCGATTAATCGTTGAATTTCTATAGTTAATCGCATGTTTTATCACATGATTAAAATTCTATTATTTTGCATTTCAGAACTGTTTTTAAGTACATATTAACAATGGAAAGCAATTCTTACCAGTGTATCTTGATTGGGAATCAAATAAATGCAAAGAAAATGATTCTACGATGAGATGAGATTGATTTTACGATTTGTATTTGTTTATTATATATTTCATCTAGTCACACATTTGAATCTAGAGTCAATATTAGGGTTGGGTATTGTTTGGTTTGGATACCGGCGCTAAAGCGGTACTTTTGAAACGGTACCGGTGCCTGAACCGATACTTCTTAAGAAAGTTTAAAAAAAGAAGGGTACTAAACAGTTGGCGACATTACAGAATGGCTTGTTTATTGTTAAGGCCATATCGTCAAAATGAAATGTTTAATAATAATGTAATCACTATAACAATAACTTATTTCACTAGTAAATAGCTGTTGAATGACAAAAACAACCACCAGATGGGAAAAGGGCATTTAACAACAACTTTGAATGCACCACGAAGATGTAAATTACCAGCTTCATTGAACGCACCGTCTGTGTTTTTCCGACAACAGCAGCTGCAGATTGTGACATCCCGGTGTCGGAATCCTCTACAGTGAAATACAGACAAACTTTACACCGTTTAGTGTTCCAGCTACTAGCTAGCAGTAGGCTAACGTTAGCTGCTGTCAAGTATAGTGTTAACTAGCGTCACGTGCAGCAATGTTTCTGTTGCCTGTAACGTCTGTTTCAGAGCATCAGAGAGAAGTGCAGACATCAGTGGCCCCAGAATGAGGCACCGAAATCCGCATTGCTATTCCTGCAGCAGCAGGATGTGTTACGAGGAAGTACGGCAAAATAATAGCCTGTTAGGCACGACGCAAACCCGAGTGAAGTGAAAATAAATTAATAAATAGCGGCATGCGATTAATACAATTTTAACGCATTATGCTCGGTCCTTAATCGCATCGTGATTAATGCGTTAATGCTGACAGCCCTGAAATATATATATATATATATATATATATATATATATATATATATATATATATATATATATGCACACACACCTGAATTATTATTATTGCTTTAACTGAAGTGCTACTCGAGAGAATTGCATAGATTATATTGAGACAGTTTAATTAAGGAACATAATTTACTTAACAGCATCTAACAAAATAGCTAGTGGAGCATGGGATGGAGTTATGGGGCCTCCCTGTGTTTAGGTCAGCTGCTTTATGTTATTGGCTCCCTTGTGCTTTCGTCAGCTAGCTTGGCAAAAGAGCAATTCAGACTGGGTTTCACAACTGAACAGAGAACAACAAGACAAATTTCACATCAGCATACTCTACCTGGTAGTGTTGTCAAATTACATTGGCAACTAATGTTTCACTCACTGCATTTGTTTAAATGTGGACTAAATGTGGAGTGCATAGTAACGAACATCACATTTGCTGTTGCTTTTAGTGTACCCACTATTTCTGGCTTTCTTTAGTGGTTTATCTCTCTTATTCCAAAACATAAAGTGTTTTATGGTTTCTTTCTAGACTTGCCACCCTCAGATGTCACACAAGAAGAACTAGAAAAAGCAGGGACACCAGTTTCCTTATGAACAATAGCCATAAGGCATGATTTGTGGAAGAAGTGCTAGTGTTCTCACTTTTTTTTCTCTCAACAGGAAACCCTCCTACTCACTTGAAAGTTATTTATTTCTGGGAAATGTAGCAAACTGAAGCAGAGGTAGATAAGGCAGGATGAGGGACTTGGTCATGATACCATTCCACATTAACATTGAATTATCACCTAGCCCTAATATAAAGTTGGATTTTACTTTATATGAACATAAATTGCATGTGACCTCATAAAAAGCAGCAAAAAACACTGAAAAGTGAGCCCTGTTTGAAGCTGCTGGTCGAACTACCTGCCATCCCATCATTCACGTTCAGCAGTTCTCCACCTGCTGTACATCCAGGAGTGAAGTGCGCTCTATAGGCTAGTACAGAGCTCTTCAAGAGGGGGTCCGGGGCCCCTAGGGGGTCCTCAGAGTTACAGCAGGGGGGCCACCAAATTATTGTTTTTTTTTTTGTTTTTTTTTTTAAAGTTTAAAAAAAGAAAAGAAAATGTTTTAACATGAATCCAACATATTAAATGCAAATATAAATCAGCCTATTTGTGAAAAAAGCAAACATTGATGACAGGCTTACTAGCCTCGGTACGGAAATCACTGAGGTAGCCATCGACAGATCCAGTTAATCCTAAGGATTCACTCTGCCACATGTATTTTTGACATTATAAAATAATTGATAAAAACAACAGATGTCAATAGCTTAGTATTCTATGCACTAAAAAGGTATGTATCAAGGCTTTAGGCCGCCCACACGTTATTGTAGGCCCGGTTTAATATGCAACTTAATTTTATATAATATGTAGTAGGGGGTCCCTGCTCCATCTCACTCTCAGTTAAGGGGTCCTTGGCTTAAAAAAACATTGAAGAACTCTGGGCTGTATATTACACAACGCTTCTAACTATGCAGCAAGTGTTTAGTGGGCTTACTGCTAAAATGTTCAGTCAGTCAGAAAAGTAGAAAAGTAGTTCATAATCATTCTTTGGCAGGTTTGTAAGTAACAATTTAGATATGATTTCCATTCACCACAAGAAGCCGGGCAAACTGTTAATTAACAAATTTCTCGCATGGGCAGCTTTCCTAAACGCTGCATTTTTATACTAAGTCAATGCAGAGTCTTGACAGAAAGCTGGGAGCCTTGGTTTAGAATTAAACATTCACACCCTCCTGTGAAATTGCAGTCAGAGAAGGTTGTGGCTCAAATGGCCCATTTTGCACCCAGGACTAAGTGCTATTATGGGCTTTTTAAGTGTCACTGTTCTCTGCAAATACTTGTCAAATAAGGACCAATGCTCACTCCGTAGTGCTCCTACACATTTTATCAGGATTTATGGCATAAATGCTCATTATTTTTAACACTGTTATGTTCTTTTGCTACTAATTTGCGTCTTTTCCCAAGAGATAGCTATGTCAGTGCCTGGAAGTTTGAAGTATATTATTCACACTAATGATAGGGTGAGTCAGTAAATAATTTCAGATTTACTTCTGTCTGTGAAAATGGGACATTTAGCTGTGAAGAGGCTTTTGGGCAACAGCAAGGAGACTTTAAATTTCCAATCTGATGTACAAATATAGTCTGTTATGACTACAAGGCTTAGTGACATTGACAGTGATTTCTGAAACACAAGATACAGCTACGTTCACAGCACGTTCACATTCATCCACGTCTCAGGTGCACAGTGAGACTTGAAATTACTTTTGATCATTTTAATGTGCTAAATGATGCATCCAGCTTGATCAAAACAAATGAATCATTATCTTAAGAACATCAGAGACATGATGTTGACACAAGAGATTTTTTTTTGCACAGGTGAGGGCCTTGCATTGCACCTTGTAGGTTTGCTTAGACATATCAGGCTTTTAGTGGATTTAACGCTGATCTGAGTTTGATGTGTGCTGAATGCTGAAAGGCAGAGGTTAAGAGGATTGCCTGTTGGATAACACAGACAGTGAAGCTATGTTAAAATGACCAAATGCAGACACTGGCTTGCCCATAGGGCAACAGATTGTACTCCTACCTCAAGGAGAATATCACTTGTTTTATGAAATCTGATTTGTAAAACCTTTTGGCATAGAGTCATTAAATAACATGAGTGCATTAACATTTCTTGCGATTTCTAGAAACCAAAGAATCAAGATTCTCAATCTGTGATGTGCTGTGACACACGCATATGCACTCATATAAAGCCACATCAGTTGGTGAGAGATTAACTTTGTGGACTTAAATTTAATTTGTGTGAAATTGTTACTTCCACGTGACCTTCAACTGTGAATTAGCTTTTTGTCAGCGCAAAGTGCATATAGTTCAGAAAATATGCAGTTGTTGTGATAGCGAACTCATTCACCATAAAATGTGCAATAGCAAAGTTTCATTCATCCTCCCATTAGGAATATGGGCTCTGTTGCATCCTGCCCAACCTAAAACTTTGATGTGTAAAGCAAGATGTGGATTTCTGTGGTAACATACATGGCAACAAAAAACTAAACATCGCCATTAGTCATTTAGTCCAGCACAGAGTCCTGAAAATCTTATTTTCCTAAATCTGCCTACGGGCTGAGATTATGAACAGCACAGTACAGAATAGTAACCTGTTTTTGGTGCAGATTAATTTGTACATACTTTTGAAATACTAATGGAGCAATCTGCCTTATTCTGTCTTGGTTTTTCAGGAAAGTTGTATAAGAAAAAAAGAGGAATTGTGGAAGTTTCAAGACAAGTCTTGAATACTGAGTATGAGACTAAAGGATATCGTTTGTGCATTTGTAATAGTGTGTAGATGCGTACATATGTAGGTGTGTATAAACGTGTTTCTTTACCTTAGTGGGTGTATTGCATATTTGGATACAAAGCTGTGGGATATCCTCTTATGTTTAAACCTTTTATAAATCCAGGCCAAAGCCGGTTGAGCCTGTCACTGATCTACAGTAGCAGTAGCGAGCCTCATTTCACAGGAACACATGGCTGCCACTGACATGCCTGGAGGTTCCTACAGAAGTAACCAAGGTCACAAAGCCTCAGCCACAATACTGCCACTTCTCTGCTTGGAGCAGCAGGCTAGCTGTCAGCATCTGACACACTCGGATGCTAACTCCCCTCTTGGGGGTCGAATCCCAACCCGGATACCGCTATTCTCCGCATTGTAGGGAATGTCATGTCAGCAAGCACTGTGTCTTTGCTTCCCTCTGAAAATACCAAACCCAGTGGGCTACCAAACCAGATAAGCCAAGTACTCAGTCCTCGAGCATCTGCTAATAGTTGAGAGGATTCCCAAGGGGCTCTGCCAAGTAAACCTAAACCAGAGATCTGGGTGTTTTTTGTCTTGTCTCAATAAGGAGACAAGCACTTTAAAGGTTGTACTGTTGTTGGGGGTGGAGGGGTGGGAGATTGCGAGTGAGGCAGGAAGGATATTTTTTGATACAGAAGGGTGATAGAAGAAGGGCGAGAGAGAAAAAGAGTGATGGTGCTACATAGAGAGTGCTTGTGTGTATTATCGTTCAACATTTTTAATATAATGAAAAAGGGGAGCCATCTGGAGCCTT